>NC_048599.1:135686057-135970836 GCF_003668045.3 Cricetulus griseus
ACTGAGATTGCTTTAAAGATAGTGAGATTTGATAATTTCCTGATTTCTCAATCATAAGGTTGGCTAAGATGCTTGGCGTAGCAGCACAGTTTATAGTAAGCACTGGAGAAATCAGGACTGTCAATCACACAGGACTATTTTCTTCAACAGAAGGAAATGAATAGTGCCGGTACCTGGAGTGCTGGAGTGATTTGGTCAGACAACCTGGTGATCCTTTGCTATTGTTAGGAGCCAACTCTCTCCGGAATCCACCCTGGGAACACTTTAGGCCTTAATCCTGGGCTTTGCCACTCAGTGAATTGCACTCACTCTTATGAAGGAGGGCCCCCTAGGCCCTGCCCTGAGCTCTGTTTATCAGCCAATAGAACTCATTCTTATTGTGAAGGTCACAGACACTTTGTTACCTTGCTAGGGAGGTTCAGTGTAGGTATGCCTAAAGCTTTGTTGTGATAATTGCTATGTGGGAACCTTTTCAAATGTTTTACTATGCCTAAACAAGCAAGAAGAATAAAACATGAGGTCAGACAGTGGAGGTTTAGACCCAGTGCCTGCAAAGAAGAGTTTCACCCTTTACCTCGTGTGGATCGTCTGCCCACCCAGCCATGAGGCTTGCGGGGGTACCTGACAGCTTGTATCCTCACCTTTTTTTTTTTTTTGGCATATATTAAAAAATGTTAAATTGGTGTCCATTTTTGCAAATCTTGGAAAGAACAGATAATGTTGTAGCTTTGTGTATAAAATCTCTAAGCCACGGAAGCAAATGTCAAAATTTTTCAAATGATACCCAGTTACCAGAAAGGTATGGAAAGATGGTGAAATAGAATTGGGGTTCTTAGCTTAACGAAGTGAAATAGAGAAACTATGGGCTTTGGGGCTCCAGCACAAGGGGGCAAGAAAAGAAGTTCAGCAAGTGTCCACGAGGGGGCAGCCTTTCAAAAATAATCCTGGTAGACACCTCTAATTAATTCTGTAAGGATTCAGGCATTATGCTGGCCTGCTCCTGTCACCTGGCAGAATGCACTCAAGCAGTACACTGGTCAGCCCAGGGTTCCATGGCTGGGTAGTCTGCACTCAGGTGCAAAGGACCCCTTTAAAAAACAGATCCCCGCCCACTTAATGCTCTCTTTCTTCTCTTCCCCGCCGTTCCCCTGGGGCAGACAGGACTTGCCCTGTCTTCCTCTTCTCTTCTGTCCTCTCTCTGTCTCTGTGTCTCTTTACCTCTTTTTTCTTTCCTTCCCCCTCCCTTCCCTTTCTAATAAAACTTTTCACTAAACTCTGTCTGCCTGGCATGTTTGTTCCCTGCCTCGGTCACCCTCGCCTGCCATGGAGTCCGCCAAAGATCCCACGAGCTTTATCATAACAAGTTCTGCTCATGCCTCAGACTGGTCCAAGTCTGGTTTTTCCGACCCCCCAAGGAAAATCTGCTGGGTTTTTTTGTTGTTGTTGTTGTTTTGTTGGTTTTTTTTTTCTATGTTTATTCTTATTCACCAATCAAGGCAAGCCAATTTAAGGAAGTGATAAAGTGCACAACACCAACACATCACCACCCGTCAGGATAGTGTCCCCAGGATTGCCTTATTTTGTGGTTCTGTGTTCCTCCTGGGGACCCTTCCTCGTGGTTATCTAGCTCTCAACCCCTAACGTTCCTCTTTTTGTTGCTGTCTTCTAAGAGGAAGCTGACATCTCTCCCCCTCCCATTCAAAGGGTCAAAGGGACCTCAGGGCATCTTGGGCCCTACAAACAGAGGACGGACTGTGTGTTCCAGGAAAAGAATTTGAAAATTACAGTTCTAGCCGGGTGTGGCATACAGCTGTAATCCCAGCACATCCCCAAAAACGATTCGAAAGCCCCAGCCGCATCAGTGGGTTATATTTATAGCCGGCCAAAAGGAAATGGCATGCAGAAAACGGAAGTGATGCACACAGACCACACAGAGTGGTTCCCTCTGGCATCGGTTTTGTTTGAGCCCAGTTTGAACAATTGGACGGCCCCCTTGCCCCTTTGATTGGTTGACACCCTTACAACAGTGAATCATTTGCATTCAGGTTAGGCTGCGGTTTGCCACACATAGAGAAATCTTTAGAGAAGATTTAGGAAATGCAGAAACAGGTTTTTTTTTGCTAAAGTTAACATGAAGTAGTGTCTCCTTGTTAATTTGAACTACTATATTAGGTATTTCACTGCGTTCCTTTTAGCCACTCATCTTTTTTGTGGTGACTATTTTAATCTTGTCATCATCATTTTTAAATTCAACTTTTTTTGAGAGAGAGTCTGTGTGTCTCACTACTGGACTCCACCTTGAGATCCTCTGGTCTCAATCTCCCCACCTCTGGAATCGCATATGTATACTACCATGAATGTTCTTTTGTGGTTTTGTTGCTGTTGTTGTTTTTGTTTGTTTTGGCTGGGCATTGGTGGCACACGCCCTTAATCCCAGCACTCCAGAGGCAGAGGTAGGCGGATCTCTGTGAGTTCCAGGCCAGCCTGGTCTACAGAGCTAGCTCCAGGACAGGCTCCAAAGCATGGTTGTTTTGGTCTTTTTTTTTTTTTTTTTTGGCTGTTGTTTTAAACTGAGTGGTTTATTGTTACTATTATTACCGCAATTTTTCTGTGTGGTGCATGCACAGTAAATGTGTGTGTGTTGTTGCAAATGTGGAGGCCAGAGACTGAACGTCTTTGAACGTCTTCATCTATTGTTCTTTTCTTTAACTTTTGGGCAAGGGTCTCTCATTGAACCAGAAGCTTGACATGTCAGCCAGACTGAATGGTGTTCTAGCCTCAGGGATCAGCATGACTTTGTCCCTCCAGACGTAGGTTACAGGTAAGCACCACCACTCCCAGCTTTTAAAAGGTGTTGGGTCTAAACTCAGGTCTTCATGTTAGCATCTCCTCATCTCTCCAAGTGGATTTTTCCTTGTTGATTTATAAGATTTGTATACTCTAGATGTGCTGGTTTACATATACATATTCTTCTGTCCTTTGCTGTTCTGTCCTGCCAGCAGGCCCTCTTGTCACTCAGACTAGCCTGGGTTTACTTCCTTCTACACCTCCTTTCCCGTTGACTCCACTGCTGCTGACTTCTTTATATTTTTATGAATACTTTTCCCAATCTGATGATTACTTACTCATATTCTATACAGGGCATTTCAATGAGCAGAGTTTTAAAAGCCATGATGTTCCACTTACAATTATTTTTCTTCTAAGAAATATTGCCATTCTAAAATGTTTCAAGCATTTTGTCCTGTTGTTTTATCTAAATGTTAAAGCTTTAGTTTCTACATTTACACCTGAGAGTCATTTTAGGAATAATTTTCATGTAAGGTATATGGGGAAAGAATCATGCACAGTTCTTTTATTAAATCACAGATTTATTAAAGCATAATATTTGATTCATCCATTTGCTGTATAATTTAGTAGTTTTAGTAACTGATAGAGCTGAGTAATAATTGTCATAAATGATATTAATATTTAAAAATTTTTAAATTCTATTACTGTGGGTGCTGGAGAGATGTGCAGTGGTTAAGAGCACTGGCTGCTCGTCCAGAGGACCCGGGTTCCATTCCCAGCACCCACATGGTGGCTCACACCTGTCTGTAAATCCAATCCCAGGGAATTCAGTGTTCACTTCTGACCTCTGAGGACACCAGGCATGAATGTGATGCACAGATCTACATGCAGACAAACACACACGAATATAAAATAAATAAAAATTTGTCACGTCCACCCTTGACCAGCAAGAACGACGCAACACCGAGGAATCTTCTTCAACACAGTTTAATTGGGAACTTCTTGATTTACAGTGAAATGGCGGCCCCGGGTAGAGGGAGACGGGGCCTGATATAGTCTACATCTACCAATCACCTAACCCTACGTGGTGCGCCAGGATTGGTTGTCTCCAAGCAGAATTAAGAGGATACATGACCTTTACCAAATTAGGAGTTGTTTACTACAGAGAGCATTCGCCGTCGGGCTGGCAGAAGGTGGAAACCGGCGCCATCTTTTGGGCTCGGTACTTTGCAGCTCCCAACAGTTCCCCCTTTTTGTTTTAATATTATAGGAGTAGCAGTATCTATCTGTTGTCAGATTTCAGTCATCTCTGTCTTAGGTTCAACCCCAGTGTCCCTATCTTACCCGTCAAAGAGTCACTGTGTCGCCCTCACAGGCTCATGTCTTAGGTTGAAGGGAACACATGTATGCTTATTCGCTCAGCAAGAGGGTAGGTGCCCGTCATTGAGCATGACTGATTCAGATACACATCACTCAATCAGTAAGGGCGAGACAGACGTCTATTTGTCTGTCAGCATGGATAACCATGCTTGAGGGGATTGTCCTGCTTCCACAGCAGCAAAGGCCTGTACCAACATGGCAGCTTGGGATTTTTGTGACTTCCTGATCCTGCATAGGCACCACAGGCAAACAAAAATGGCTAACAACATCATGGAAAGCATAACCCCTACTCCAGCCCATTCCTTAGCTAAACTAAAGGCTTGCTTAAGGGTAGTTAAGAGGGTATTAATGGTGGGCAGGCTCAGGCGTGTAGCATTCACGGCAACAATCTGTTGTGTTAGGGTGTCTGTCAGGTTCTCGAACTATTGACTCTAATTCCCCTGAAGGTAGGCACTCAGGTTGCTGTTCTCCATGAAATTGTTGGCTATCCTGGAGGTGATACATAAAGAAGAAAAGGAATGAATGCATCCTATGGAAGTTAAGGTTACTAAATCATCCACTTGCTCCTGCAACAGGTCCACTCTTTGGTTCACAGTTAGAATGCCAGCTTTTAAGTGGCCATCAATAGATCTTAAGGTAGTTAATGTTGTGGCTGTTTTTTCCACAATGTCATTGACTGTCTCAGCTGATTGGACCTGAGCAGCCATGGCAACGGCAGCAGTCATAGCCTCTGCTGCAGAAAGGGTTATGGCAGTAACCAATGCCGCAGTTATGCCAAAATCCCGTTTGGTTCTGATGATTTCTGTAATGGGAATTGTTCCTGTATCCACTTTAACCGGAATAGGAACATACATAGGAATCCTCATCACTACTGCTGTATTAGCATGAACCATTCCAACATTGGCTAGCAATGCAGGAGACGTCAGTCAAATTGCACGAGATCACTTCTTTGGTAGCATTAGCAGCATTAGAGAGCACAAAGAAAAAGGGAGCTTTTAAACATACTGGGCTAGCTGGAACAGTGAGATTATTCAAAGTTTTATGTATAGATAGATTCTTAAGAGAAGGTCCCTTCTCATCCCTAGTACCAGAAACATTAAGAAGTCTTATGCAGAGATTCTGGAGAACCGCAAAAGGTTCAAGAGAAGTAAATGCTCCACGCTCGTTGGAGAGTACCCATTGAAACCATGGCCAGGTATTTTTACTGCCTGTTCTTTAGGAACCTCCTCGAGTTAGGTTATACTGGTACTTGCCAAGAGGGAGCTGTTTAAGTTTGTGGTCCGGACTCTGACAGGGCGTCCAATGAGGAGGATAGCCTCGATTGGGTGCACAATAAGGCAAGACTTGTCGAGCAGTGGAGTTCTCTTGACTAAAGCATGAATTTGAGGGTCGGAGCCCCTCCATCAGCATCAGAAATGTAGTGATATTTACATCCTTGGTCCCATTTGTACCAGTGCCGGAGCCAGAACTAGCGCCTGTACTAATCTGAGTCAGGGCTTCAGTGAGCATAGCGCTCAAGATCTGAGTTATGAGTAAGGGAGTCAAGCCAATTGCCAACAGAATCATTTTTCAACCAAATGCATGGGTTAGAATTATTAATAAGGGAGAAGCATAATGCTCCATGGAGAGAAATATTAGTGGCTGAATACTGGGCAGTGTCGGGGTCTAAATTGACACAAGGCAAGCCCAATTCACAACTAGTAGAAAAGAAAACAGGCAAAACTTTAGATGTGCTATGAGCAGGCAAGGGAATTGGCCACGCTTTCGCTATGGCCCACAGGATTTGTTCTCTGGCCTGGATTAGCCACAGTGTTGTCAAGGTCAGCAGCAGGATCAATATCGGAGGCTTCATCTTGTTTGTTGCGCCGCCTCGTTAGTCTCTCTGGAATCCACACCGGGTCTTGCTGATCCTGGGGGAAAACACAAACAGAACCTCTCGCCCATGCTAACACTGGGTCCGGTCCACGCCATAGACCCGTAAGGATATCTTTCCATCTTACGTAACCCTTCTGAGCAGGTGCCTGAGTCTGGTGCCTATCGGCAGCAGAAAGGCCTTGAGAATCCAAATTTAAAACATTCAGAGTAAAGAGAGCCAAGGATAGTTGTTCCTTTGGTGTTCTATCATGGCCTATTCCCCCTTTTTGTTTTAACAAACATTCTTTCAATGTGCGATGAGCTCTTTCAACTATTCCTTGTCCTTGGGGATTATAAGGTAGGCCATGGTTTAATTGGACCTCCATCTGGTTACAGAAAGAGGTAAAAGATTGAGCTGTGTAAGCAGGACCATTGTCAGTCTTTAATTGCTGAGGTTTCCCCCAGGCAGCCCATGCCTCAAGGCAATGTCTTCAACACAGTTTAATCGGGAACTTCTTGACTTACAGTGAAATGGCGGCCCCGGGTAGAGGGAGACAGGGCCTGATATAGTCTACATCTACCAATCACCTAACCCTACATGGTGCATCAGGATAGGTTGTCTCCAAGCAGAATTAAGAGGATACATGACCTTTACCAAATTAGGAGTTGTTTACCACAGAGAGCACTCGCCTTTGGGCTGGCAGAAGGCGGAAACCGGCGCCATCTTTTGGGCGTGGTACTTTGCAGCTCCCAACAAAAATTAATAAGCAATTATCACTCGGAGAGAAATTTTGTGCTCAACAGAAGCAGTCTCCCATCTTCCCTTCCAGACCCAGACATCTTCCCATTCACACTCTAGCTCTGCATTTCGAACATCTGATATAAATTTCATTATAGAATATATAGTCTTTCACAATTGAGTACATCACGTAGCATATTTTCAAGATTCATTCATATAACAGAATATAATAGTATTCTATTTTTATAAAAATAGTAATTGAAGAGTAGTAATTCTTTACATGGATATACTGTAATTTGTTACTACCACAAAATTCACTACATTTTGTGGCTATGTTTTAGTTATTATGTGTTATATTGCTCCAAACAGCAAAGCATAGATTTCGAGATGGCAAATACCTTCATTGCTCTTGGTATACATCTGATTAGAATCACTGAATCCACGAACATTCTTTGTTTAGTATTCTTAGTCATAACCAAACTGTTTTCCAATATGGCTGCTGCATTTTACAATTCCACCAGCTGAGAAAGATCATTTGACTTTCCTGTAGCATTGCTAACATTGGTTATTATCTATTATTCAGTTTTGAAATTTTTCTAAAGTACTCTAGCACTGAGCTACATCTCTGACCCTGTTTATTGTCTGTCAGTTTAAAATTATAGTCAGTATATGGATACATCATTGTGACTTCGTTTTTCATTTCCCTAATGGCTAATTGTAGTCAGAGTTTCTTTCCCGACTGGTCCCGAAGCCGTGTAGAGCCAATTAAACACACTGACACATATTAATATAAACTGTTTGGCTAATGGCTCAGACTTCTTATTGCCTAGCACTCTCTTAATCATTAACCCATCACTACTAATCTATGTATTTCTACATGGCCTTATTTTACCAGAGAACATCCAGCATGTCCTATCTTCTTAGTATCTACTTGGGGTCTCCTCAGAGGCTGACTCTCTCCTTACTCTACCCAGCATTCTCCTCATCTGGTAGCCCCGCCTAGCCTACACTTCCTCCCTGGCTACTTACCAACCAGAGTATTATTCATCAACCAATAAGAGAAACAGATATACAGAAGAATATCACCCATCAGCTAATGAAGTTAGGCATATTTTCGTGTGTTTATTGGCCATTTGTCCATCTTACTCACACATATTCTATTCAGGATTTTGCCCTTTTTTTTTTTCAGTGCTGGAGATTAAACTCAGGGCTTCTTGCATGCTAAGCAAGCACTGTTTCACTGGGCCACATCCCTACCATTTATTTATTTATTTATTTTATTCCTCTATGTCCAGGCAGAGTCACACTAAGTTATGCAACCTTTTAAGCAAGTGGGATTGCAGGCCTCTGACACTAGCCCTGGGCTTTTGCTTATTTTTAAAATTTAATCATTCTTTTTATATTGAATTACAAGACATAGATAGTAAACGTAAGTCCTGTTTATACCAGAACCACCTATTGAAAAGGCTTTCCTGCCCCTAAAAATTATCTTGTTATTTCAGTTAAAATGTTTGTCCCAATGCTGTTGTTTTGGTCTGATTTTCTGTCATTTCAGTTTGAAATATTTCCTCATATTTCCCATAGTTTATTCTTTGACTCATACCTTGCTTAGGCATGTATTGCTCAATTTCCAAATGTCTTATGTAGCTTCCTGGAAAAGATACTTCTGTGTATTGTTGGCTTAATGTCCTTGTGATTAGAAAATATGTCCATATGATTTTCTCTATGGGAATTTGGAATCCCTGGCAGTCTAGCAGCTTATCTAAAAGTTTAGTCACAAATAAACGAATGAAAAAAAAAAAAGAAAAAAAAAGTTTAGTCACTAAAAATAGTAACACATCATGATGAGGGTTATTAACTTATATAGAAGCAGAATCTGTAAAAATCACTAAGCACGAAAGAGTAATTTAAATGGAACAATTGTAGCACGAGATAGTGAATAAACTTTTATATAATGCAAAAGAAACAAGAACATCCAACAAGATGTATCTTGTGCCATGATATTAGTGTAAAATTTCATAAAGTTGGGGGCTGGAGAGATGGCTCAGAAGTTAAGAGCACCGACTGCTCTTCCAGAGGTCCTGAGTTCAATTCCCAGCAACCACATGATGGCTCACAACCATCTGTAATGAGATCTGGTGCCCTCTTCTGATATACAGATATATATGGAAGCAGAATGTTGTATACATAATAAATAAATAAAATCTTTAAAAAAATTTCATAAAGTCAGTTTGGTCCAGTTGAGTTAGCTCTTCTGCATCCTCACTGCTATTTTGTGCATCTGGTTCACTAGTTATAAGAAAGGGGTTTGGGGTTTCTTGTCCCCATCCCCTTCTTCAAGGGACTATGCAATCTTCTCTTGGGGTCCTCCTTGTTTCCTAACTCCTCTGACAATATGGATTGTACATGGTGATCCTTTCCTCTATGTCTAAAAATCATATATGAGTGAGTACATACCATGTTTATCTTTTTGTGACTGGGTTACCTCACTCAGGATGGTTTCTTCTAGTTCCATCCATTTGCCTGTGAATTTCAAGAATCCATCTTTTTTTCTGCTGAGTAGTACTCCATTGTGTTATTGTACCACATTTTCTCTATCCATTCTTCAGTTGAGGGGCATCTAGGTTGCTTCCAGGTTCTGGCTATTACAAACAATGCTGCTATGAACATAGTTGAACATATGTCCTTATTGTATGAATGTGCATTCTTTGGGCGTATGCCCAAGAGAGGAATTGCTGGATCTTGAGATAAGCTGATTCCCATTTTCCCGAGAAACTGTCATACTGATTTCCAAAGTGGTTGTACAAGTTTGCACTCCCACCAGCAATGGAGGAGTGTTCCTCTTTCTCCACATCCTCTCCAGCATAGACTGTCATTGGTGTTACTGATTTTAGCCATTCTGACAAGAGTAAGATGGTATCTCAGAGTGGTTTTGAGCTGCATTTCTCTGATGGCTAAGGATGTTGAGCACTTTCTCAAGTGTGTTTCAGCCATTTTGGATTCCTTTGTTGAGAATTCTCTATTTAGTTCTGCAATGTGGGAGCACAAGGTGTGGGTAGAGAGGAAGGAGGTGGGAAGGGAAGAAGGGGAGTGGGGAGGACAACAGGAGGGCTGAGACAGGGGAGGAACAGAGGGGGTTAAGAAAGGAGATGCCTTGATAGAGGGAGACAGTATAGGTTTGGAGAGAGGTCTGGCACAGGGGAAATGTTAGGGGAGCCACAGGGATAACCTCAACTAAGAATCCAAGCAGTGGTGAAGAAAATGTCATTAATGCCCTTCCCCTATAATAAGATTGGTGTCTACCTTGGTTAACCATTTCTAGAGCCTTCATCCAGTACCTGTTCGAAACAGAAACAGGCACCCACAGCTAAGCACTGAACCATACTACTGGAATTCAGTATGGAGAGGGAGGAGGGATGAGCAAAGGAGCCATGATGGGTCTGGAGAGACCTGCAGAAACAGTTGATCTGACCTAGTGAGAGCATGGAGACCCTAGTCATAAAGCTGCAGAAACAGCATTGGACAGAACCAAGCCCTCTGAATGTGGGTGCCAGCTAGGAGGCCAGGGAAGTCTATGGGACCTCTAACAGCGGAGCCAGTCTTTATTCCTAGAGCACAAACGGACTTTGGGAGCCCATTCCCTATGGAGGGATACTGTTGCCGCCCAGATACAGCAAGGAGGGCCTGCATGCCCCCCCCAACGATATAAAAGACTTTGAAGGTCCCTGGTGGAGGACCTCACTGTCCCTGGGGAGGAGTTGGGGGACGGGTTGGGGGTGGTGGTGGGGAACATGGGAGGATGGGAGGGCGAGGGAATGGGGGCATGGATATGTAAATATGAGTGGTAATTAAAGAATTAAAAAAGAAAAAGAAAAAGAAAAAGAAAAAGAAAAAGAAAAAGAAAAAGAAAAAGAAAGGGGTTTGGGATTCCATAGAAATGGCTGTGGTTTTTCTTTCATTTCACTCAATGATGTCAGTTTTTACTTGGTTGTATTTGGTAATTCCATTGTTGGGCTCACATATATTAGGAATCTTATAGCTTCTTAGTAACTTGATACTTTTATCATTTTATAATTGATCTTTTATGGCATTATCTCTGTATTAAGTTTTGAAATTAAGCATTACATAGTATATTTCCCCCATTATTTTAATTTTGACAAGTGTGCATATTCGTAGAGAGTGTGTCTCTTGCAACTACAATTTAAGTAGGTCTTGTTTTATTAGCCCTTTTGATAGCTTTGTATTTTAACTAGGAGCTTAATGCCATTATTGACTCATTTTCTATATTCTATTTGTCTAACAGTGATTACTTTTAGATATTCTACTGGTTTTGTTCTAAATTTAAATTGTGTAGATATTGTAAAACTCCTGTGACAAGATTTTTCCATTTATATTTCCCTATTGTGCTTGGTGATTTGTATACATTCTGCTTCAATATAAGTTAATAAACTACATCATAATATGTTGCTATTTTTAGTGAATAAACTTTTAGCCAATGTAATAGAAACAAGAAAAAGTCATAGATTTAATTTTCTAGTGTTCTAATTTACATTCATATTATCGCCCTCATTTTGAATAATTTAGTAGTTAAAAAATAATAACATCTATGTTTTATTTAATGTGGTGAATTGTAACTATATAAAACAATTTAATAAATTGTAATATACTTTATGTGAATAATTTATTTACTTGTTTAGTTTTTTTTCTTTTTTGTTTTGTTTTGTTTTTCAAGGCAGGGTTTCTCAGTATAGCCTTGGCTGTCCTAGAACTAACTCACTTTGTAGACCAGGCTGGCCTTGAACTCAGAGATCCACCTGCCTCTGCCTCCTGACTGCTGGGATTAAAGGCATGGGCTACCACTGTCCAGCTTCTTACTTATTATTTATGATTTAATGGATACTAAACAACAAAGTGACAGATTGCTCCTTATATTTATTTTTGTTTATCTGTAAATATGCATATGTATGTCTGTGTGTTTGTGATACATGTGTGCAGGTGTTTAAGGAGGCCAAAGAGGGTAACAGAGCCCATGGAGCCAGAGTTACAGGATGTTGTGAGCCACCCAGCATTGGTGCCGAAAAGTAAATTGGGGCCCTCTGCAAGAGCAATACATGCTCTTAATAACTGAACTGTCTCCAGCCCCAAAGTTTCTCTTCAGCACCTTAAAAATGTCATTTCATTGTCTTCTGGCATCATGGCTTTCAAGGAGAAGTAGCCTCAGTCCTGTATGCAATCTATAATATTTTTCCCTTGGGTACTTGTTATGTTTTTTTCCTATTTATCTGTGTTAAGTTAGCAGCTATGAAATGATTTCAGTCTATATTCCACTTAAAAGCTAACCAGTTAACCTGTCCCAATTTCATAGGAGACCATTCATTACAGCAACAGCAGAGCAGTATTGCTGAATAGGCTCCCTGAGCCCCAGGGTCTACAGCAAAGTGTGTTCTTCCTTAGATCTTAAATGTCCCTAAAGACATGCTTGGCCCCAGGCATTGGTGCCATGCAGAAGAGGTGAAACAATAAGAAGAAGGAAGTTAGGCCACTAGGGGTATGCCCTTTCTGTCTCTTGCATTTCCTGGCCACCATGATGTGAACAGCCTCTCTACCAGCCATTTTTCATCATGATGTACTTCCTTGTCACAGGACCAAACATGACAGGTCCAAGTGACCATGAGCCTTAACAACCATGACTCAAATTTTTTTTTTTTATTTTTCCTTATAAGTGATCTATCTCAGGAATCCTGTGGTAGTATGGTAGCATGAAAGATGACTAATTCAGAGTGTGTGCTGAGGGTCATGTGTCACTAGAACACACTGGAATGTGTTGTAGGAGAGAAACCCCAGTGGTAGGAGGTCTTCATCTTAGAGCTATTGGAAGCCTGTCCAACCCTCCCTCTGAGTGACAATGACTGAATTAGGGATCATCATCAGAAAAGCATGTTTATGTATATTCCATGCAGTACTTTGTTGAACAGCTATTTTCCTGAAATTCCTTATCCCGTTAACCATTATATCATTTCCCCTGCCCCCAGGTTCTATGTGATGTCAATCATAGTTTTGATTTTTACTTCCTTAATCCTTAGGTCCAACAGCTTGCTTGTCCTGTGGTTTTGCTTCAGCTGACTATTGGTGGCGATGCCAAGCATCTCAAAGGCACTGCTTGGCAAAGCTCCAGTGCTTGGATGACTTCAACAGATCCTTCCAAGTCCTTGGTGGAATTTGCTGCACAACTCTTGCCTGTGTCTTTGACATGTTTAATATTTGAATTCCTTGCTGTTAAAGGCCCTCACCGAAGGCTAGAGGGGAGGATAATGTAACAATTCTTAGAGAAGTTGATCTCTGAAAGAATACAATGTATGGTGGTTCCCTAGAAGAACCAGCTATGCAGGAAATTGAGTCTTCTGTAGAACCTGTTGCTCAAGTGCTGTTAGTAAGCCTGAGACACGGGATCTGAAACAAATCATTAAGGAAGAAAAACTTAGGGAAATTTTAGAAGCTGACAAACTATACCTGAATCATTAGGCTTTCATGTTTTGCCTCAGAAACATGGAACTAGCATGGATAGAAAAAGATATTGATTATAAAATTAATGACAGGGCTTGGTACCCTCCTGAAGGCAAAGAAAGCAGTTTTAGGAATAGTGATGTTCTTTTACTCTTTGTTGGATTGTGATAAAGATAGAGCCCATATTGAAACCAGAGTTTATGACAGACACAAAGGAGAAACATCATGGCTGAGTGAACTGCCTGGCTTTCTGAGCAGACTTGTCAGATCAGGGCTTCTCTGGTTGTAGAAAGAGTGAAAAAAAGAACACAGTATTTTAAAAGTCAAGGGAAAGGATGGAGGTTGTATATTAGATATAAAAGAAAGAATTAAAGCTGGAGAGATGGTTCAGTGGTTAAGAGCACTGCCTGCTCTTCCAAAGGTCTTAAGTTCAATTCTAGCAACCACATGGTGGCTCACAACAATCTATGATGAGATCTGGTGCCCTCCTTTGGCATATAGGCATGCATGCAAACAGAACACCATATACATAAGAATAAATAAATCTTAAAAAAAATAAATAGGAGGTGAGTGTGGGCTCTGCTCAGGCCCCAACTCCTGTCATCATCCCTCCTTGGATCTTCCTGGGCCTGCTCCTCACATGGAGGGGATCCAACCTGGCAGGAAGGACCACCCTGAGTTCGGCCACACCTCACCCTTGCCACCCCCCCTCTGCCCTCTGCCTTCTGCTTGGGAGAGACTAGAGGAGAGGGAGAGACCCCACCTGCACCCACTCAAAGAAGGGATGGGAAGGTGACAGTATAAGAACACATTCAACAACAGAAAGATCAATATGACACTACCAGAATCTAGGGACTCCACACCAGCAAGACCTGAAAAGCCCAACACAGATGAAGCAGTAGAGAAGGACCTTAAAATCTATTTTATGAAGATGATAGAGACCCTTAAAGAGGAAACAGGAAAATCCCTTAAAGAACTAGAAGAAAAAACAAACAAAAATTACATGAAATGGAGGAAAAGACAAACCAAAAAATTCAAGAAATAAACAAATCTCTAAAAGAAAGCCAAGAAAAAACAACCAAACAAGTGAAGGAAACAGTTCAAGGCTTGAAAGCTGACATAGAAACATAAAGAAAACACAGAATGAGGAGATGCTGGAAATAGAAAAGCTGGGTAAATAATCAGGAACTACAGATGTAAGTATAACCAATAGAATACAAGAGAGGGAAGAGAGAAGCTCTGGTGTTGAAGACTCACTAGAGGATATACAGTCATTGACCAAAGAAAATCTCAAGTCCAACAAATCCCTAACACAAAATATCCAGGAAATATGGGACACTGTGAAAAGGCCAAACTAAGAATAATAGGTATAAAAGAAGGTGAAGAAACACAGTTCAAAGGTACAGAAAACATATTCAGTATAATCATAGAAGAAAACTTCCCCAACCTACAGAAGGATATGCTTATGAAAGTACAAGAAGCTTACAGAACACCAAATAGACTAGACCACAAAAAGAAGTCCCCTTGATATATAATAATCAAAACACCAAACTTACATAATAAAGAAAAATATTAAGAGAAGCAAAGGAAAAAGGCCAAGTAATATATAAAGGCAGACCTATCCGAATTATACCCGACTTCTCAATGGAAACTTTGAAAGTCACAAGGTCCTGGATAGATGTCCTACAAATGCCAAGGGAAAATGGATGCCAACCCGGACTACCGTGCCCAGCAAAGCTTTCAATCACTATAGATGGAGAAAACAAGATATTCCATGACAAAACCAGATTTAAACAATACATATCCACAAATCCAGCCCTACAGAAAGTACTGGAAGGAAATCTCCAACCCAATGAAGATAGCTACTCTCACAAAAACATAGGCAATAGATAATCCCACTTTACCAAACACCAAAAGAAAAAAAAGGCGGGGAATCCACACACAATAACACCACCAACAACAAATCCAAAACAAACAAGAATCAATAATTAATGGTCATTAATATCCCTCAATGTCAATGGTCTTAACTTGCCTATAAAAAGACACAGGCTAGCAGAATGGATACAAAGACAGAATCCATCCTTCTGCTGCATACAAGAAACACATCTCAATGACAAAGACAGACATTACCTCAGAATAAAGGATTGGGAAAAGATTTTCCAATCACATGGACTCAAGAAACAAGCTGGTGTAGCAATCCTAATATCTAACAAATTAGACTTCAAACTAAAATCAATCAAAAGAGATGAAGAAAGGCATTTCATATTCATCATAGGAAAAGTCCATCAAGATGAAGTCTCAGTTCTGAACATCTATGCCCCAAATATGAAGGCACCCACATTCGTAAAAGAAACATTACTAAAGCTCAAATCACACATAAAACCTCACACACTTACAGTGGTAGTCTTCAACACCCTGGACAGGACCACCGTACAGAAACTTAAAGAAACAACAGAACTAACAGAAGTTATCATCCAATTGGGATTAACATATATATATATATATATATATATATATATCATCCATTTAAACACAAAAGAATATACCCTCTTCTCAGCGCCACATGGAAACTTCTCTAAAATCGACCACATACTGGGCAGTAGAGAAAACCTCAACAGATACAAAAAAATTGGTATAACCCCTTGTATCCTATCGGATCACCATGGTTTAAAATTAGAATTCAACAACAACACAAATTGCAGAATTCTTACAAACTCATGGAAATTGAACAATGCACAATTGCACCATTCCTGGGTCAAAGAAAAAATAAAAATAAAAAAGACATTAAAGACTTCCTAGAATTCAACAAGAATGAAGACACAACATACCCAAACATATGGGACACTTTGAAAGCAGTGCTAAGAGGACAGTTCATAGCAATAAGTGCCCACACGAAAACTGGAAAGTAGTCATACTAGAGAATTAACAGCGCAACTGAAAGATCTGCAACAAAAAGAACCAAACTCACCACAGAGGAGTAGATGCCAGGAAATAATCAAATTGAGAGCTGAAATCAATAAAGTAGAAACTAGAAAACATTACAAAGAATCAGTGAAACAAAGTGTTGGTTCTTTGAGAAAGTCAACAAGATAGACAAACCTCTAGCCAAATAACCAAAAGGCAGAGAGAGAGCATGCTACTTAATAAAATCAGAAATGAAAAGGGGGACATAACAATGGACACTGAGGAAATCCAGAGAATCATCAGGTCATATTTGAAAACCTGTACTCAACAAAATTCTAAAATCTAAAAGAAATGGACAATTTTCTGGATAAATAACACTTGCTAAAATTAAATCAACAACAGATAAGCGATTTAAATAGACCTATAACCCTTAATGAAATAGAAGCAGTCATCAAAAGTCTACTAACCAAAAAAAGCCCAGGGCCAGATGGTTACAGTGCAGAATTCTACCAGAAATTCAAAGAAGAGCTAATACCAGTACTCCTCAAATTATTCCACACAATAGAAGCAGAAGGGACATTGCCAAACTCTTTTTATGAGGCTACAATTATATTGGTACCCAAGCCACACAAAGACACAACTAAGAACGAAAACTACAGACCAATATCACTCATGAACATTGATGCAAAAATACTCAACAATATACTGGCAAATCAAATACAAGAACACATCAGAAAAACCATTCACCATGATCAAGTAGGCTTCATCCCATGGATGCAGGATGGTTCAACATAGGAAAATCCATCAATGTAATGCACCATATAAACAAACTGAAAAAGAAAAAATCACATGATCATCTCACTAGATTTTGAAAAAGCCTTTGGCAAAATCTAACACCCCTTTAGGATAAAGGTCTTGGAGAGATCAGGAATAACAGGAATATACCTAAACATAATAAAAGCAATATACAGCAAACCAACAGCCAACATCAAACTAAATGGAGAGGAACTCTAAAATCAGGAACAAGACAAGGCTGCCCACTTTTTCCATATCTCTTCAATATTGTACTTGAAGTTCTAGCTAAAGCAATACGACAATGAAAGGAGATCAAGGGGATACAAATTGGAAAGGAAGAAGTCAAACTTTCACTATTTACAGATGATATGATAGTTTACATAAGTGACCTGAAAAACTCTACCAGGGAACTTCTTACAGCTGATAAACATCTTCAGCAAAATGACAGGATACAAAATTAACTAAAAAAAAAAAAAAAAAAAAAAAAAAAAAGTAGCTCTACTGTATACAGACAATAAATGGGCTGAGAAAGAAATAAGAGAAACATCACCCTTTACAATAGCCACAAAGAACATAAAATATCTTGGGGTAATGCTAACCAAACAAGTGAAAGACCTGTATAGTAAGAATTTTGAGTCTTTAAAGAAAGAAATTAAAGAAGATACCAGAAAATGGAAAGATATTGGATCCATGCTCTTGGACAGGTAGGATCAACATAGTAAAAATGGCAATCTTGCCAAAAGCAATCTACAGATTCAATGCAATCCCCATCAAAATACCAACACAATTCTTCACAGACTTTGAAAGAACAATACTCATCTTTATATGGAAAAACAAAACCCAGGAGAGCCAAAACAACCCTGTACAATAAAGGAACTTCTGGAGGCATCACCATCCCTGGCTTCAAGCTTTATTACAGAGCTATAGTCCTGAAAACAGCTTGGTATTGGCACAAAAGTAGACAGGTAGACCAATGGAATTAAATTGAAAATCCTGATATTAACCCACACACCTACGAACACGTGATTTTTCACAAAGAAGCTAAAGATACACAATGGAAAAAAGAAAGCATCTCCAATAAATGATGCTGGCATAACTGGATGCTGACATGTAGAAGACTGTGGATAGATCCATGTCTATAGCGATGCACAAAACTTAAGTCAAATGGATCAAAGACCTCAACATAAATCCAGCCACACTGAACATATTAGAAGAGAAAGTGGGAGGTATCCTTGAATGAATTGGTACAGGAGACCACTTCCTGAACATTACACCAGTAGCACAGACATTGAGATTGACAACTAATAGATGGGACCTTCTGAAACTGAGAAACTTCTGCAAGGCAAAGGACACAGTCAGCAAGACAAAACGGTAGCCCACAGAATGGGAAAAGATCTTCACCAACCCCACATCTGACAGAGGGCTGATTTCCAAAATATACAATGAACTCAAGAAGCTAGCCACCAAAACACCAAACAATCCAATTAAAAAGTGGGGTGCAGAACTAAGTAGACAATTCTCAATAGAGGAATCTAAAATGTCTGAAAGACACTTAAGAAAGTGCTCAACATCATTAGCCATTAGGGAAATGCAAATAAAAACAATTCTGAGTTACTATCTTACACCAGCCAGAATGGCTAAAATCAAAAACACCAATGGCAGTCTATGCTGGAGAGGATGTGGTGAAAGAGGAACACTCCTCCATTGCTGGTGGGAGTGCCAACTTGTACAACCACTTTAGAAATCAGTGTGGCAGTTTCTCAGGAAAATGGGAATCAGTCTACCTCTAGATACAGCAATTCCACTCTTAGGCGTATACCCAAAGAATGCACATTCATACAACAAGGACATATGTTCAACTATGTTCATAGCAGCATTGTTTGTAATAGCCAGAACCTGGAAGACACCTAGATGTCCATAACTGAAGAATGGATAGAGAAAATGTGGCACACTTACACAATGGAGTATTACTCAGAGGAAAAAAAAAAAACAATGAAATCTTGAAATTTTCGGCAAATGGATGGAACTGGAAGAAAACATGCTGAATGAGGTAACCCAATTACAGAAAGACAAACAGGGTATGTACTCACTCATATATGGATATTAGACATAGCACAAAAGATTACCATCATACAATCCATACCACCAGAGAAACTAGGAAACAAGGAGGACCCCAAGAGAAGAAGGCATGATCCCCCAAAGAAGGGGAAGGGGAAAAGAACCCCTGAGCAAATTGGGAGCACAGGATGTGGGTGGAGAGGAAGGAGGTGGGAAGGGGAGAGAGCAGAAGGGGAGGGGGGAGGAGAATAAGAGGACTGAGATAGGGGAGGAATGGGGGAGGGCAAGAAAGGAGATGCCTTGATAGAGGGAGACAGTATAGGTTTGGAGAGAGGTCTGACACAGGGGAAATGTTAGGGGATCCACAGGGATGACCCCAACTAAAAATCCAGGCAGTGGTAGAGAGGCTGCTTTTGATGCCCTTCCCCTATAATGAGATGGATGACTACCTTCGTTGCCATTCCTAGAGCCTTCATCCAGTAGCTGTTCAAAGCAGAAACAGGCACCCACAGCTAAACACCGAGCCATACTCCTGGAATCCAGTTTCAGAGAGGGAGGAGGGATGAGCAAAGGAGCCAAGACCGTGCTAGAGAAACCCACAGAAACAGTTGACCTGACCTAGTGAGAGCATGGAGACCTTAGTGGTAAAATTGGGGAACTAGCATTGGACAGAACCAAGCCCTCTGAATGTGGGTGCCAGCTAGGAGGCCAAGACAGTCTATGGGACTTCTAACAGTGGAGCCAGTCTTTAACCCCAGAGCACAAATGGATTTTGGGAGGCCATTCCCTATGGAGGGATATTATTGTAGCCCAGATATGGGAAGGAGAGCCTGGACCCTCCCCCAAATGATATGAGGGACTTTGATGGTCCCCCGTGGAGGGACTCACTATCCCTGGGGGTTCGGTGGGGAGCATGGGAAGATCGGAAGGCCAGGGAATGGAGGGATTGATATGTAAATAAGAGTGATTCTAAAATTAAAAAAATTGAAATAAAATAAATAAATAAAATAAAGAATTTAAATGAGGAACCGAGGAATTAGATTTTTCAAAGGAAGATCAGATATTCATTATAGTAGATTAATAGAGTAATACAGGAAAAACTTGATACAACAGGTAGTAGAAAATAACTTCTGATCTATTAACTTAGTCAAACTTAGAAACATCCTGTCTAGTTTTTCTAAGGCTTTATGACACTGATTTTAAGGAAAAAGATGCTAAGTTAAAAGGATTGATTTTAGGGGCCAGGCATTAATGGCGCACGCCTTTAATCCCAGCACTCGGGAGACAGAGGCAGGTGGATCTCTGTGAGTTCAAGGCCAGCTTGGTCTCCAGAGTGAGTGCCAGGATAGGCTCCAAAGCTACACACAGAAACTTTGTCTCGAAAAACCAAAAAAAAAAAAAAGAATTGTAATGTTAGATTTTAGTTCTCATGAAATTTGCTGTTTGCTCATATTGCCTCTTTTACTTTGATGTTCTTATGTCATCAAGGAAGTCTTTAGAAAAAGTATGTACCACGAAAAGCCTTTGTAGTCAATGATTAAAGTCTATGAGGAAATAATTTTGCATGTAATTAAAGCCTATGAGAGATACAGGTTGTCAGAGTAGGACAAGCCGTACCAAGATGTGCTTCCTCTCTGTCCATCTCTCATAAAACGAAACTCAGTAGTGTCCCGTGTCTGCTTTCTCCATCACCACAGTTGCATCCACCCATCTTCAGACCCTGCCCTCATCCGGAGCGGGACTCGGGCATATTGGCTATTCCTTTCTTGACTACAATCCATATGCTTCTGTTTCTCTGGATGTTATGTGGGAAACATTGTGGATGACTTGTATCTGCTCTGAATTCTGTTATTATCCTCTGAACAGTGCTGGGGAAATTACATTATTGGAAGCACATCTTTCCGTTCTGTCCCTAATTCTGTCCCTATCTCTTACTCTTACTCTTGAGCTGTGGGTTTTTCCTCTAGGTGTGATTATCCTATTCCAATGGGAAGCCTGAAATGAATTTTTTGCCTGTCTATCTGAACTATCAGGACTTAAACTACATTCCAAGGTTCAGGATTGTTTTCTTTGATGTTTGCATTCAGGGCCCATGTACATTGGCTTAGGAGTCTCAGGGATTTGAAAGGAGTTTGTGGGCATATGCTGGGCCTCCTGCTTAGGTGATTCCTTCTTTGTCAGAATTTTCCACTCTCAGAGAAGTCATATGTGCCCCCCCAACCACACACGCACATTCAGCATGTTTGAATCAACTGGTGCATAGCTGCAGGTAGGCTGCAGTTTTTGATGTGCTTGGTTCCTCCCATCCCATGGTACCCACCAAGTGTCTGGCATGCTCAGAGGAGATACACAAGACAGTCAGTCAGAATTTATAGCAGCATCAGGCATGTCTCAAAAAAAAAAAAAAAAAAGAAAGAAAGAAAGAAAGAAAGAAAGAAAGAAAGAAAGAAAGAAAAACAGCTGTCAGGAGCATGCCCCCCCCCTCTCTCCCTCCCCTTAGTGGTATTATTTGCTTCCTGTACTGAAAGTTGTGAGGCATAGATGTTTAAGACAAGCAATTTATGACCTGGAACCCAGCACTCCATGCATATTAGTGGTGACTCTTGCTTACAGTGCACTTTTGTCAGCTGTGTTTTAAGCAATTGGCTTTTCCGACTTGTATGTTTCTAGGGCAGCGAAAAATGTCACGGGATACTCAGAAAACATGGCATCACTTTATTCAAAATTCCACTCTCTGCCTTACATACTGACGGGAATACAAGCTGGACGGTGCCAGAGAGAAGCGTATTGAAAATACAGTTTCTTGCCAAGTGCCAGTCTATGTCTGAGGGTAAATTTGGGAAAATATCTTTGCCTCTCACGTAGCAATTGTTTGCCAGCATGCGTCCAATCCAGACCAGTTAGTGAAAGTTCACAGTGGGCCAATAGTTGCAGGCAGACGAAGTTCTGAGCTCCAATAATGCATTCTTTGCTTGTGTCTACTAAGCAATTAAGAAATAATGGATTTGTGAGGATGTTCAATTGTTGTCCCGCTGCAGGCATGCAGGTTATGTGGGTCTGGCCAGTTTCCGGTTTATGTGCTTGACAAAATTAACCAGATGGGGCCGAGGAGCGCAGCTGTCTGCGCGTTGGTTGCGCCTGGCCCAACCCCGCCGCCCAGCCCTGCACCACGGTCAGACCAGTCGGACGGCTTCACTCCAGCCCGGCCCTCCCCGGCCCGGCCCGCCGATCGCCGCCCTTCCGGAAACCCGGTTCCACGCTGCCCGCCCCGCAGCCCTCGCGGCCCCGGCTGGCGCCTGGGCGCGGAGCCAAGGGGGCGCCGGGCTGCGGGAGCCCCGGCAGGAGCCAGGCGGGACGTGGGTAAACGCACGTGCGAAGGGATCCGCTGCAGTGGCAAGAATTCAGTCTGTCGCCTCCCCCTCCCCCCCCGACGGTGGCGTCCCTGTCTCCAGTGTGTCTTTTCGGTGCACTCGGTCAATACCAGCAGGTGAGCGCCTAAGGATCGCTGCTCTGGGGCCAAGACGTCAAGCACAAGGGTGTCTGAGCTGGGGAGAAGCTGCAGGAGGCTCGAGAGCTAAGAGGGACCCCAAGAATAAGGTCTAACTGAAGAGAGGGTTTGGCTGTGCCCCACTGAGTATCAGTCCTAGTATGGGGTCCTCTAGCTAAAGTGATGGATGGGTTTAGGCTTCAAGTACCTAGCAAAGCAGGGATCAGGGATTTGCTTCCAATCTCCCTAGTGTTCCCTATTACCTGTGACATCCAGAGTGCTCCTCGCTGATGAAAATGTTTGAAGGGAGCTTAAGGACTGCCCCCAGCAACTCACCGGCGTCTCTCGGAGTATGGGGCAGCTCTCTTCCACACGGTTGGCACAGGCCCCTCTCCTGAGCTCTTCTTGGTGTCTGTCTAGAAAACAGCAGACATTCCTTAGAAGATAAACATCCATTCAGCTGATAAGTTACCTTCCTCTGTGGTTCCTTTCTGGTCCTAGTATTCCCCTTCATTTGTCCTTTTAGTCGGATGATAATGGGGTCTGGGAAGTGAATTAGGCTGGGTTTTTCTAGGCTACAGGATGGCTTTTGTTACCCTGGTAAATGCATCCACCAGCCACATCCACATGGCCTGTATGTCTAGGTCATGAGGCCAGCATCAAAGTCAAGGGCTGGACATCTCCAGTCTCATGTGCCTGCAACCCTCATTAGCCCAGCCTCTTCCTAAAGCCCAGAGCTGATTGGATGCAATTATCATCTAATTGGATGTCTGTGGTTCCTCTACATGAGAAACACCTCAAAGTCAAGTTTAGACAACATGAAGTGCTGTGGTTAATTTTCTTCCCTGCATAGTGGTTTTTTTTTTTTTTTTTTTTTTTTTTTTTTTTTTTTTTTTTTTTTTTTTTTGGTTTTTTGTTTTGTTTCTGTTTGTGAAGGGTAATGGGAAGAGCCATTCCTTTGTCCATTTATTCAACAGACACTCGCTGAGCAGCAACTGCTGCCAGGCACAGAGAAACCATGAAGACATCCTTTAGATATAATTGGCTGGAGCAAGGAAGGCAAGCAGATGAACTATGTTATCTCAGAGCGATGAGTGCAGTAAAACAAAAACAAAAGTAAACAAAACCGTGGGAGGAAAGGTGTGACAGGAAAATGAGAGAAGCCATCCCTTGGCTAAAAAGGGCAGCAGCAGACATCCTGTGTGAGGCAGGGAAGGGGTACCATCTTCAAGGCCTACCAGTGTGCTGCACAGAACAGTGATGGGGAGTTACAAACCGCTTACAAGACTTCAGTAAGCAATGCATGAGGTGGGGAGAAGCCTTCCCTCAAGTCCCAAGAGCATTTCTTGTTGGGATGCTTAAATATAAGATCTAGCTACACCTTCCCAGGAGACATGTGCTGCTGTCTTATTTGTGTATTTATTTAACAAGTATTTACCCAACAGGCTATGTCTTCCAGGTTTAAAAACTCGTTCATGACCACGGTAGTTCTTTTCTTTATGGATGTTATTTTCTGATGGAAAGAAATGGATAATAAACTATTTATGAGAGTCTTGCTATCTGCTATGTTCCACAGGCTAGCCTTGAACTCTTGGTCCTCCTGTGACTCCAAGGTTACAAGAGCTCCATGTTCAGCAGAGTGGTCAGACCAGGCTAGATAGAAAAGGTGCGTGCGACTTGGGCAGGGATTGAGTGAAGATAAGACGTAGCCACGTGACAACCCAGGGCAAGAAGATTCCCAACCAGAGATAGGAACAAGGTGTGAGTTCATCAAACATGTGGGGAGAGTAGGATGGAGGCCAGAGGAGCTCAGGCAGGTGAGCAGAAGCTGAAAGGTTCAGGCATTATGCTGGCCTGCCCCTGTTACCTGGTGGAACAGGCAGTACCCTGGTCTGCCCAAGGTTCCATGGGAACTAAATCTGCACGCAGGTGCAGAGGACCCCTTTAAAAGATAGGCCCCTGCCCATTTACACTCTCTGTTCCTGCTCTCTATTCCCGCTCTCAGTTTCCCCGCTCTGTTTCCTCTCAGCTTCCTTTCTACTCTCTCTCTCTCTCTCTCACCTATGTGCTCTCTCTATGGCGACCAGCCATGGCGGTCAGCCTTTTACCCCTGTTCCTCTTCTTAGTCTCCCCATTCTGCCGGGCCTTATAATAAACTTATAGTCTTATGTCTCATGTCTCAGCATTTCTCTTTTCTTCTTTTTAAACAAAAGAATAACAGAAGCAGCCAGGAACCACAGCCATTTAGAAAAGCAGACAACCACCTCGCTGCCTCTAGGAAGGTTTACAAGCTCTGGATATAACCCCACATCAGGCCTGGCAGTCTATATTAAGCAGGGTGAGCGTTTGTACTTTTGGCCCCCGCTGTCCTAAAATACCTGACAAAAACAGGGTAAGGAAAAGGTCATTTTGGCTCATAGTTTGAAGGTACAGTACATCGTGGTGGGAAAGGTATGGATGGCATAGGAGCTGGTGATATTTTGTGTCTGCAGTCAGGAAGTAGGGAGAGAGGAATGCTGGCCTGTGCTTGAAAGTGGTGGGGTCTTCCTTCAGTTAAACTTTGCTAGAATCATCCTCATAGACGAACTCAGAAGTGTGTTTCATTGGTGGTTTTCAATCTAATGAAGCTGACAGAGAGTCAGCAGGGGCCAAGAGCTATTCCATCTGGCAAGAGAGGCATCTGCTCATACTCTGTACCCATTGCCAGCCCATACAAAGAGAATTAAAGTGGGAACCCTGGGATTTGAGGATGGCAGGAAAATTGTTGCCTTCTGGGAAATTTCTAGCAATCTCTCTTTTTGTCCTAAACTGGATTAGGTGATCCAATTAGCAGGATTTGACAAAAAAGAAAAAGAAAGAAAAGAAAAGAAAAGAAAGAAAGAAAGAAAGAAAGAAAGAAAGAAAGAAAGAAAGACAATAAAACTAGCTGGACAGCAGAGTAGCTGCATTGCTGAGCATGTATCAGGCCCCTTAGCCTCTTACGTGTAGTGACAGCATAGTTAATCCTCCCGTCAGGGCTTTGGAGTATACCTTGTTGCTATCCCATGAGAAAGCCAGAGCCCAGAGAGAGGAAGAAAGTTGCCCGAGGTTGCATGACAAGCAAGTAAGGGGGGTGGAGTTTTCAGGCCTAGGCTTTTACCTGTCAGGCAGTAAAATCAAGAGAGCCATCCTCAAGCCCACACTGCTCAGGTTCTGTCAACCAGTTCTGTCACTCCAGCCTTTATACAAGTGTGGAGTTGGCACGTAGAAAAGATTCCTTCATAAAGTGGTGGCCTCTGTAGCTCATTCCTACAAGCACTGGCCCCGGGCTGTGGAAGGATGGCGTGGACATGGGCACAGGATCAGCTAGTCAGGTACTGCTCAGTCCTACCCAGTGTGAGGCCCAGCCTCGAGACCAAAGTTACATTTCCTTGTGGATGCTGGGGCCCCTCAGCTGCCACTTTACTCCCATACTTCCTCTGGATGCCAACCCTATTCCCAGCACTTCCTCTTCTCTAGTCTGAAGCAAAATAGCAAAGATTATGGTATTTATTTTTTGTTAAAGTTGATGTTTCATTTAGAACATGGCTCTGGAGCCTGAGAGATCCAAGGTTGTGTAGCCAGTATCTGACAGGGCCCTCTTACTGCATTCTAGCAGGAGGAGGGAGTCACAGAGGCAGACGAGGAAGCCAGTCAGTGTGGCCTTCTTAACAAAGTTACTCGTGTGATGCTCATTAATTTATTCATGAGAGCCCTGGTCACCCAATCACTACTAAAGATTCCACCTCTCAAATTTATTTATGACTGAGAATTAAGTTCTCAACTCAGGGGTAGAGAACACCTTCAGATCACAGTAACTGACGTGGCAATGGACTTCTTGGATTTTCACACAAAATAATCGAGTGATAGGGAGGATGGGAAAGCGTGAGCCACCTACAGTGCAGAGAGGAGAGAGTCTCCTCAGAATAGAGTACATGAGGCGCAATAAAAGACATGAGGCGCCAGGCGTTGGTAGCCCATGCCTTTAATCCCAGCACTCAGGAGGCAGAGGCAGGCGGATCTCTGTGAGTTCGAGGCCAGCCTGCTCTCCAGAGTGAGTGCCAGGATAGGCTCCAAAGCTACACAGAGAAACCCTGTCTCGAAAAACCAAAAAAAAAAAAAAGACATGAGGCAGGAGGAAGAGGGGTGACGGGGCGGGGGTGTCGAGATGGAGGCAACATGGCGATGCATGCTGTATAATTATTATTTATTTATTATTATTATTATTATTATTATTATTATTATTATTATTATTATTGGAATACTCTCAGGAGGCAGAGGCAAGCCTGAGCTACGTGAGGAGACCCTGTCTCTAACAGCTAAAAAGAGAAGACACCAGGGCTGTAAGTATATTTGCCCATGTTAAAAGCTTTTTTGCTTTTAAGTCGGGTCCCATGTATCCTCAAACTGGCCTTGAACTCTTGATCCTCCTGCCTCCACTTTTTTTAAGTGTTGGGATTACAAGCATGTGCCACCATGAGCCATTTTATATGGCCCTGGGGCTCGGTAGGCAAGCACTCTACAACTGAGCTACATTCTTAGCCCTTAGCAGAGACTCTATGCTCGTTTTATCTGTAGGAAGAAATGATTGAAGAAACCTGTGGCTGGTCACGTGTTGATCCGTATCAGTCTTAAAAGGAGGAGAAATTCAGGAAGTTCTAGGTGAGTCACCGTGTGCGCTGAGCTTAAATGATTAACAAGGGCTGCATGCTCCTGAGACACAAACTCTTGTAGCAAAGGATAGTGATATAGTTAAGTACAACATGGAGGTTGTGGGCTAAATTCTCTTTGAACTATAATCACGGCTACTTTCTCAAAGGATGTTTCTTAATGACACTTTCTGTTTGTAAACAAGCATATGCGTGCACACACACAAACACACACACATACACACACACACTCCTTTCCGTTCTTTTCTTGTTTTCCTTTTATAGATAATAAGAAATAATACTCAGGCTGTACCTTTTTTGTAAAGTTAACAGCCATTCTCAACAATTTATCTTCAAGATGTGTATATAAAAGGACTTCACCACTTCTAAACAAATGTTGCAAGTCTTGTTGGATGGGTATACCATGTTTCTCAAGCCAGTCCCATGGGTTACAGGTTATTTTCTCTTGTTTGCTAGAGTAGACGATAATGTGCTAGGTCTGCTTGCACTGACTTTAAGACCTGTTTCAGTGGGAGGAACTCATAAAGGTACCTTAAAAGTTATGTGTACACTAGACTCTCTCTGCTGCCAGGTCACTCTCTAGTGACACAGCATGACTTTTACTTAGGAAAGTGATGATTTCCCAACACTTCCACCAACCCAAGGTGGCTTCAACTTGTTGGTCTTGTTAGTTTCAAAATGCCATCACCTTGTATTGCTTTCTGATGAGTCATTTTATCGGTTTTCCATGCTTTAAGCTGTTTGTCTTTCTGCAAATGCCTCATATCCTCGGTGTGTTTGTTAGCTTCCTATTTCTATAACAAAATACCAGAAACCATCAACTCGTAAAGGGGAATGGTTTATTGGGGCGCACAGTATTGCAGGTTTCTGTCTATGGATTGCTGGCCTGTTGTTTCGGGCCTGTAGTGAGACAGCGTATGATGACACAAACATGAAGTAGAATGAAGCTGCTTGCCTCCCGCCCGAGAAGCAGAGAGAGAAAGGAAGTACCGGGCCTAACTATTCTGCCTGAGGTACCAATGACTTAAGACCTCTCACTGCTTCCTACCTCTTAAAGGTGCACTAAATAGCATTTTGTGCTGAGGACTGGGCCTTTAATGATACTTCCAGATAGAAACTGTAGTGCTTGGCCTGGACTTGAAACTGGATATTAGCCTTTTTGTTATTGAATTATAAGTTTTCTTTTCTTTCTTTCTTTCTTTCTTTCTTTCTTTTTTTTCTCTTTGTGGATTTCATATAAGGCATCCCAATCCCACTCATCTCTGCACCCCCCCCCCACATCTGCCCTCTACCCTTGCAACCTCCCTGCAAAACAAAACAAAATTTAAAAGAAAACCAGAAACCAAAACAACAATAAAAAAGGAAAGAAAACAGAAACCTCAACATGGAAGCTGTAGTGTGGCCCAGTGAGTCAAACAGTGAACTCTTTAGTCTATACATCTTTACTTATAAGTGTTCTCTGCCATGAGTCATTGGTCTGGTTCAAGGCCTCTGGCTTCTGCTGGGCTATAGATAATGGGCTCTCACTGGGACTCCTCTTGGATATCCTGTTGTCATGTGTTGTGGAGATCCTGCAGTTCTGCATCTGCAGGTCCAGCCCCTTCACGGGCTCCAATATTTCATAGATGAGGTGGATGTTGGGGTGGGCCAATTCATAGTCCTGGTTCTGGACTGGGTTGGTCAGCCCACACCAGCTTTCCTTCATTGTCACCACCCTGGCAAGCTCTTCAATATTGCCCCAGCTAGCTTACCCAATGCAGCATGGGGCCAGTTCTCCTGCTCTCAGGCTGTCATCTCCAGGTCACCCACACTCATACCACCAGGGCCAGCTCTACTGTTTTGCCCAGGTGAGGTGCAGGAGCCACTCTCTCTGTTGCCATCGGGGACATACAAGTGGGGATGGGGTCAGTCGTCTCCTGCTCTCATGCCCTCAAGGCTGGCTCACCTGCATCTCCACCAACATGATCGGCTCTAGTGTGCTTCCCAGGGAAGGTATATGGCCTGTTCTCCCATGTGCTGCAGCCAGTGAGGGGCAGGACTAGCTCTCCCATTCTTGTGACCCCAGGGTCAGCTCTCTTGCCTGAATTATAAGAAGTCCTATGTCTCATGTCTATTACCTTCCCTA
Source organism: Cricetulus griseus (assembly GCF_003668045.3). Taxonomy (NCBI): domain Eukaryota; kingdom Metazoa; phylum Chordata; class Mammalia; order Rodentia; family Cricetidae; genus Cricetulus; species Cricetulus griseus. The sequence continues at coordinate 135,715,379 of NC_048599.1, forward strand.
CCCCAACCTATGAGTAGCAACTCCCCTGATGTGTTTATGATATATTTATCCTTCAAACTGGACATATTTTAGAAAAATATGATGTTGACTTATATATGCATGAATCATAAATCATATTGTGCTATACATAATTTTTCTTAAAAATATCTTTTACTTGTGAGTGTATGTGGGGGTGCCAAAACTCCTCAGGCTTGGTGGTTGGCGCCTTCACCAGATGAGCCAGATGCTGACCCCATCATCTTTTTCTTACTTGCTTAAGACATTTTTTGTTGATTTTGTTTGGTTTGGCTTAGTTTGTAATTGGATTGCCAGTGATGGACATACAGCTTGCTTTTTCTGTTGGCCATATATCTGGAGTTTGGGAAATAATCTAATAGTCAATTATTTTTAGATTAGTCTAAAAAGAATGAGTTGGGTATTGTGGTACAAGCCCTGAAGGGTGAAGAAAGTTGTATGAGAATGGGGGTGAGGGGGTGGGGACAGCTGACCAAGAGGGCAGTGGAAGACCCATACAATAGGGTGTTTTGTTTTGTTTTGTTTGGGGTTGTTATGGGTGTAAGGTATGCAGTCAGTGAAGACCCCCCAGAGAAGGATGATGTCATCTTGGTGAGAATTTAGGGTGGGCTGAGGACCTGATATCTGAGAGATCAGATATCTGCAGTTCTCAAATTAGACAGGAGAGGTCACAGTACCATTGAGGCCTCCAGGCCCAAGAGGAAAGACTGGTGGCAAGGCAGCTCACAAGGAAAACCAGCAACTTTGAGGCTGTGTGTGTGCTAGACAGAACCTGGGAGGGGCAGGCTCCAAGGCAAGGGTGAGGAGGGTGCTCTTGGTACATGAGCAGGCACATGCTAAGTCTGAAGTCCTGTGGAGAGTTCATCTGGGCTGGATAGCACTTGATGAGCTAGTGGCTGGGAGGGAAGCTTGTGAGAGTGAGGTCACCCTGAAAGAGCAGAGGGAAGGGCTTGAGAGACCTGGCCAGAACAAGAGCCCCTTCGCAACTGCGGAAGACGTGGATGGACAGACTGGACCAGCTGAGGAGGGAGACATTTTTAACGGACTCTTTGCCATTCTGGAATTTAAGCCTGAGTAGAAAGAGGGCCTTATAGACTAGGACTAAGGAGTTATCCCTTCATGCCTGCCTTGGAGGATGCAGGACATGCTTGGACTGAAGAGGGTATGGTTTAAGAAGCTTAGTCCCTGAGGCTGGGAAGCCCAAGCACTGTTCCTGCAGGGAGCTGCTGACCCTGAGGATGACATGGTTGGAGCAGCTTAGATCTGTCTTCACTGGAACAGACAGCTCTGGACATCTCAGGGCTTTGCTACTATGGGCAATGTTAAGCATGGCACTCCCAGAGGAGTATGTGACCTTTCTGGTCACCCAAGAAACCTTGGGTTGTCTTCCTACTTCATCCTATCAAAGCATACCTCTTCTTTTTTCACAATTCCATGCTTTGCTGCTAACTCTACACACCTGGTTCTCCAGTCAATGGTTAATGGCTGATCAGAATGAATGGACGTTGTGAAGAAGACATTCTGTCTTTTCTCCAAAAGGAAAAGTGAAAGAAATGCTCAGACCCAGCTGCAGTGTCACCTCAGTCATGTGTCCTTGTTATGATTTTTGGCACGAGAGTTTTTCATCTATAGTATTTTCATTTAATAGTTTTCTTTGAATGTATGAATCAGGTATTTTAGCATCTAACCTTGAATAATATCATCTATGAGACTACAGGTTTGCCATAGCAATAGTGATTTTCTTAATGCATAATCACATAAATGCTTAACTATTAAAAATGCTCTCTCTCTCTCTCTCTCTCTCTCTATATATATATATATATATATATATATATATATATATATATCACCCACTTAGACAGACACAGCCTTGGATTTGTGTATTTACAGAAGGGTAATATTGGAGCCGAAGCTTCCTCCCAACCCTATGCACGAGAGGATAAAACTGTTTCCTCTACCTTCTTAGTGACTGGGAACCAAAAATGAAATGGACAAAAGACAGATTAGCAGGAATGGCTGGATTTTTAAATGATAACATTAAAGGCCTATATACCTTAGTAGAGAAAAAGAGAGGCAGGAAAAGACTTCTCTAGGAAAAATACATAACTTTCTGTCGAGAAGAAAGATACATTTGAGAGAGGGAGAAAGCTTGTGATATTGTTTGTACAGGTATGAGTGGTCTTGCTGTCCTCGGGGCCATGAAACGCTCCCAAAGAAGGGATTGGCTGAAGTTTATTTTTTGTGTTCCCTTCCAGAAGCAGACACTTTCCAAAGAAGGCTGCCTTATTTCTCAGAGGTTGCTGCATTCTGTCATTTAAAATAAGTTCTGTCTAAGAAGGCTCCCTTGCTCCCTGACTAGGTGAGGCTGGCTGCCAGTGAGGCCCCAGGATCCCTGGTGTCTGCCTCCCTAGTGCTGGGACCATGAGCAGGTGCCACACGGAGCAGCTTTTTATGTGGGTGCTGGGGATTGAACTCATGTGTTCATAGTTGTATGGCAAGCAAGCATTTTCCCAATTGAGGTAACTCCCTAGTGCATAAACATATTTCTTATTTAATAATATACTTTGAGCATCTTTCTGCTTAAATACATTTTTTTCGAGACAGGGTTTCTCTGTGTAGCTTTGGAGCCTATCCTGGCACTCGCTCTGGAGACCAGGCTGGCCTTGAACTCCCAGAGCCTGCCTCTGCCTCCTTTAATCCTCTGCTGGGATTAAAGGCGTATGCCACCAACGCCCGGCCTGCTTAAATACTTTTTTAAAACAAGGCCAGTAACGGTTGCCTGGGTTCCTCTGGCTGAGGTGAGGGTGTGAGTACTTTTGCTGTTGTGAGAAATAGTGAGAAACAGTGCATGTCTAGTGGGTGCCCTTTGATGAAGGAGGATACTTGGCCATGGAGACCACTCACTGACCACAGGAGAGGGACAGACAACTGGCTGTATGAAAAAACCTCCCAGCCATGAGGTGAGGGAAGACAGGGAGGGGAGCCTTGGGGAAAAGAAAGAGTGAACTTTCATGAGGGGCAGAGGAAAGCTGGGCACCCTGGCTTGGGTGCTCTGCCCAGGGACAACAGTCCACAGACACAGGAGGTCTTTGATTTGACCAGACAGGGTAGAACAGGACTGCTTTCTCGGGTCACTTGGCCTGAGCAGCTAATACAGAGATAGATTGTAGCAGGCTTTTTCTTTTTCCTTTGGGCTACCAACCAGCTCCCAAATCATGACACAGAGTTTTCTTATAAGTTATGAATGCTCGGCCTAGCTTAGGCTCGGTTTTGGCTAGCTCTTTTAACTTAAACTAACCTGCTTCTCCTCTACTTTTTGCCTCTGGCCTTTTTACCTTTCTTTATTTTATATGTCTTTCTTTCCTTCTTACCCCGTGGCTTGCTGGGTGGCTGGGTGGTTGGTCCCTGTGTCTCTCTCATTCTCTCCTCTCTTCTCTAGTTCTTCTCCAATTTATTCTCTCTGCCTGCCAGCTCTGCCTATCCTTTCTTCTGCCTAGCTATCGGCCATTTAGCTTCTTATTAGACCAATCAGGTGCCTTAAGCAGGCAAGGTGAAACAAATGCTAGGTAATTAAACAAATTATGTAAAACATCAACAAAAGTAACACACCTTTACATAGTTAAAATGATTCACCACAACAGTAGATACTCACACTCACTTTGCTTCTTTTTGCAGGGGATTGAAAGGAACATGGTAGACAAGTGCTCTGCTGCTGAGACGCATACCCAGGCTAGGTAAGTACTCTGCCACCGAGATGTATACCTAGTCTGGCTTACTATTGTTTTTTTCTTTTTTGAGATAGTAACCACTTGCTTTGTAGCGCGAGCCTGTCTGAAACTTACTATCTTTCTGCTCAGCCTCTCAAGTAGCCGAGTGCAGGCCTGTGCTGCCCTACCCACTTTCCTAGTCACTTCCTGACTTCCTCCTGAAGCTGAGATTAGCCCCATAGCCACGAGTGTGTGGGGAGGTTAACAGTGGCATTACCTGTAGAGTCTGACCCCATCATTTGTCCTGACTCTAAGAGATGTCCCACTCCCCGACTCCAAGACACAAGCATCCAGGAAGTAGTGCCTTTGGTCCTGCCATTGTTAGCCACTGAAAACCTGGCCCACCCACCTCCAGCCCTTTGCTTTGATCCCTGGGAACCTGTCTATCTCCTGGCCAGTGTGATACAAACACTTAGCTTTCCAGAGGGAGGGGTGGGGAGGCTGGTGTCCTCCTTTCTGTACTTTCTGAGGACCCATGCTTACAGTGCTCAGATTGCTGGCAGGGTATGGGGCTCTGCCTGGAAACAGGTCCCATAGCTGCCTCACTGCAGGCTTCTCCAAAGGAAAGAGCTTGGGGGGGGGCAGACTTAAAGACCTGTGAGATGCATCAGGCCCCCACCCCCATCACACTGCCTGCTACTTGCCCAGAAGGTCAGTATTTCAGCTCTGCCAACCCTAGAGTTTTGAGAAGTTCTGACCTGGAGAAAAAGCTTCAGGGTTCAACACAGGAGCCCCTCTGGCTGGGAGAGAAGGCCTGCCCAGTTACCTCAGTGTTGCAGCGCTTTTATCTGCAGCATGTGGGTGGTAGCAAGGTGAAGGAAGAGTATTTGCTGGGCTCTGCAGTGCTGTTTACTTTTTGAGCTCCGGGGACTACTCTGACCCTGAGTCTCTTCTGCCTGGAGCATTGGACAGTGAGACTTCATCCATAAACTCCCAAGGGAAAGTACCAGCGAATTGGGAAAGCCTAGCGAGTGTCTGCAAATGTCTGTGCACAGTGAGCCTCAGGAAAGGAGAGTCCTAGCTCCCTCCCCCACACTTCCCTCTCCTCCCTCTGGGCCTCATGAGGGGCTCTTCTCCTGGGAGATGTCCCCTCCCCCTCCCGTGCTCACTGAGTGAGAAAGAGCCTGTCATTGTCATCACCTGTGCTGAAGGGCTTCCTCTGTGGGCAAACAGGAAGTCTGTCACCTCTCAGGAGCAGGGGCGACTCTGGCCATCTTGGCTGTGTGGGCTGTGTGCTGCAGAGTGCGTGGGCAGGTCAGGATGCGTTTGGGTTCTCAGGAGGGGATGGTGGACTGGGAAAGACTCCATGAGGAAGAAGGATGGCAGAGGGAAAGCTCACTACTTGGGACTCCGGGACCAGGGACCACCATGATGTCCCTGTGGCTGGAGACCTTCTTGACCTCCACCAAGGGAACCTCCACCCAGAGTTCTGCTTCTTATAGTATCAGGAGATGAAAGTTCTAGGAGGTGCATGCAGGCAGTCAAGGAAGTCCTTCAGATTTCTCTTTTGTTTTGAAGTGACTGGGGAAGAGCAGTCTGTTAAAGGGAGGGGCAGTCTTGAGTCAGGTACTCCACTGTCAAATAAATGCAATTCCCTGTCACTGGGAGGCTGTTGACCCCTGAATGACTGAAGAAGGAGCAGACTACCTGAGCAACGACAAACCAGCTCCAGGGAGCAGAGTGCTGTGGACCCCTCGGAAGGCAGAGGCTCCCAGTGCACAAGACAACCCTGCTCACCTCCTTGCCTCTTACACTGTGACCATCTGCCTCAACCATCACCTCCGAGAGTCACGGTCCATAAATTCTCAGCGGCCATGTTCAATGAAGGCTCACACACATTCCTTTCATCTTCTTTGACTTTCCAGTAGCCTTCAGCACAGCTGACCACTTCCTCTGTCAGAAGCAGCCTCTGTCTCGTGTAATAACATTGCCTTCTATTTCTCTCACCTTCTTGATAGCCTCCTTCACCGACCTCTCTCCTCCCATCCTGGTGGGTCCCCTCACCCCTGGCTCAGATACCTCTCTGGGGCCACAGCAGCCCCTAAACTCCAGGCATGGTGTTCAGTTGCCTGCCTCAAATTCACATATACCTAAACCCAACATTGAAAAACTCCAACTCTTGATCTCCATCCAAAAGCTTCCTTTCCCGGTGCTTTTCCTCGTAGAGTGCTGCTGTAAGCCCTGTCCAGACCCTCAAAGCAGAAGTCTGGAAGTAGCCTGTGACTTCCCTCCCACCTTTACTCCTCCCATCTGCGTAAGCAGCCAGACTTCTCAGTTGTCCCCAGTTTATAAGTCCCCAGTCACAGGCCCTCTCCTCTCTGCCATCATTGCTCTCTCCCAAGACAGTGCCCTCCTTTACCTGGACACCATCCCTACCCCAGAAACTTGCTCTCAGCTAGCCCCTGGTGATTGTTCTTCATTTAGTAGACAAATGATTGTAAAAACAAATGCATGGACACTCCTTTGGCCCTCAACTACCAGCTTCAAGTGCACCTTGGTCTACAGTTGTGGACCCAGTGAACTCTGGCAGGCCCTGCCCCTCCTGTCCCTGGACTTCTCCCAGTGCCAGGCCTACTGACTCTTAGATATTTCCCATAGCAGATAAGAAATTGAACCTGCAGCCTACTCTGCTCTTCCGTGTTGGGCCCTCTCCACGTGGTATAAGTAACATATCTTTGCCTAGGCCTCTCCTGATCTCTGTAGTAGTGAGCTCACCCTGCCACCCTCCCAGTTCTCTCCACCCCTTCCTGCCAGCACTGTGGGCATACAGTGGGCAAATGCTGGTTAGCTAGCTAGTAGGTGTGATCGCTTATTTTCTTGTCTCTAGATTGGAGGCTCCCTATGAACAGGCAGCATGTTTTATTCCTGGCTGATAAGCAGCTTCTAATTTGAGGATGAATGGAAACACAGAAGGTGCTGGCTAGAGTGCCACATACCAGAATCAAGGACAGAGCCTGGGGAGAGGTTTGCTTCTAGGTGATACATTTAGGTTTCAGGTTTACCCAGCTGTGTGGAGAGGTGTAAAGTCTTGAATGCAGGGGGTGTTGCAGCTTGGATGAGAGAATGGATCAGGATATGTTGAACTGGAAGTGTTTGTGAGATTAAGTTGTGCACAACACTTACTTGCCAGTCTTAGAAAGTGGTTGGTTTGGGCCTGCCAGGACCAGCAGGCTTTCATCTGATGTATCAAATATATAAAAGTTACAGGAAACTGACAAACTGTAAATGCAAATTGTGTCTTGTCTTCCTACCTCAAGTCCTACCTTATTCTCAGCCTGCAGGCAGGTCCGGGTCTGAAGCAGAATCCTCAGTTTCCTCTCAATGTGGCTCCTGGAGCAGAACCTATTCCCATCTTGGCCCCTGCCTGCCCCCCCCTCCTTCTTTTCCTCACCCTGACCCTGCATTACAAGCTCAGGGTAACTTGAGCATGTGCTAAGCCCTACCCTCCACTCCACCCTCTGCTATCAGTTCTCTAGCTTTCCAAAACCTAGTCTTGTGCTGTAGAGAGCTGCCGTGTCTGGGGGAAAAGCCACACAGGCTCAGAGCAGAGAACTATAAGACTCCACACCCAGAGGAGTCTGTGGGTCCAGGTAGGAGCATCTCCATGGGATTTCTTCCATCTATAAGAGGAGGACATGAGGCAATGTAGGCCACCCGTACAAAGCCCATGACTGAGGCTTTGACAGCACCACCATTGTGGGCAGTCCAGTAAAGAGGGCCCAGGGAAGGTAGGTAGGTTTATGAGAGCTAGGGCTGTGTCTAGGGTAGGGTCTTTGGATCCTTAACAGAAAATGGTGGAGCCGAGACTCAAAATATGGATTGTTTACATTGAGTATGGCTTCCCACTGGCCTCTGTATCTTGCTTCTAGACACTGTAGCCTGTCCCAGGGACTTGTGTCTGGAACTCAACTGTTGGGAATGGGCAATGTTTAATTCTTGCACTTAAAAGGTTTAGTTTGAATCCTAGCTTTGCAACTTCCCATTTGCACAAGCTGAAGCGCAGCTGCCTCTGTACAATGACTGGAGCAGACCTACAATGACCTACACGGCTCGTGAGGTCGGAGTGAGAACCAGTTAAGGTGGGGGCAGGGTAGTATTCGGAAACATAAGGTAATATTTCAGGTGTCATTATCAGTGGTGACACGGGACGTACCCATATAAAAATTGAAATGTCATATGTGAGAAACAAAATGCTTGACTTGAATCCCTTCTGTCTCCCCTTGCTAACCCTCCAGAGGACCAAGCTGAGGCAGAGACAGAACCTGGGGCAAAACCACAGGGAGGAAGGAGGAGGGGCCTATTCACAGCCTTGGCTTCCCCTTTCTTCCAGGCCCTGGCCTTGTGGGAAGATGGCCAATCTGTGGCAGGTTCCCTCTGGGAGGGTGATCCAGGGTAAAGTGGTTTCCAAGGATCAGGCAGCATCGATAGGGTATGGGACCAGGGGGAGATGCTGAAGCCGGAAGTGGAGGCCCTTGTCTTGTGGGCAGGAAGTGTGGGGTACTGAGCTGTTCTGAGAGCTGCTCTGGGAGCCTTGGGGAGGCGGAGGGGTATGTGTCACGGTGGTGAGGGGAACGGAAGGCGGAAGCGTCAGTCACCACATTCGCAGGCGGCGGGCAACTGTGCAGCAGAAAGTGTTCCTGGGACAGGGGAGTCCAGGAGAGCCCCTTCTAGTCCCTGAAGGTGAGCTAGGTGGGCCTCCCCGGGTGGGGCTGGGAGAATCTGGGTTAGGGGACCAGAAAATAGAGAGTTTTATGTGGGCCCTCGTGGTTGAGGTTAAAGATAGGTACGCTGGATGGAGACAAGTTTCTGGTCTTATCAGTCACTTGGGCACCTGACATGAGACCTCACTGGACCTTTGTCTTGTCCTGTCTTCCCTCCATGCTGTCTATCCTCTGCCTAGCGCTCTCTCTCTCTCTCTCTTTGATGTCTGTTTCTCCCTCCTTTCCCTTTCCCCAGGGCCTCTAGAAAGCTGTAAAGTGAAGGGTGAAGAGGCAAAGCAACCTGCCTTAAGTCTTCACGCCTACTGTGGCTGAGGTTCCAGCTTGCCTTGACTATAGACCCTGGAAGGCTGGAGTCCCAGGAGGGTGCTGGAGCAGCTCTGGGTGTGGTCACCCCACAAATGGAGTCTTGCCTTCAGCCCTTAAGGTGCTCGCTACTGCTGCTCCGCCCTATTTTCTGGCCCCACCCAGAGAGGCTGGAGTTAGAAGAAGCACCCTCCCCCAACTTGTTTAGCTCTGATTTAGGACTATTTTCCTAATGTGTAAGAGGAACCATGTCACTCCCAAAAGCATCCCCTGAGACACTCTAAGGCCCATTAGTGTCTCTTGGAACTGGTCCTCAGCTCCTGCTTCCATATTCCAGGGCCTAAAAGTCCATAGTTAGAGTCACTCTTCTACTAAAAGACTGAGAAGGTTGTCCCATCAAGACCAGGACTAGGAGTCCTTAGCTTGAAAGGACAGGCTCCAAGCAGGCGTGTCCCCAGCCCTCTGGGACAATGGAGCATCATAACACCTCCTCCAGCTATGACTAAGAACTACTAGTGTAGAGATCATAACCCAGATGCTGGGGTGAGAGGACCAAGGAAGAAGAGGCCTGGCCTGACCAAGGGGTCCTTCACCTTCTGAGGCCACAGCTATTCCTGAGCTTTGATTTAGGTCAGCTCCCTGCCCCCCTCACCCTTGTTCTCTTTGTGAACCTTAGCTAGTTTCACCATATCTTATGTAGGCCACTTACCACCCCTCCACATTTGCATGAAGGCTCCCTTGGGAGGAAGATGTGGGACCTTCCCTAGTTATTTCTCACAGTGCTCTGGGCCCAAGTTCAGGTAGAGGCACCAGTCCTGTCACTCCCTTCCAGGAAACTCTATTTGTTGTGGGTGACTTTTGATTTGGATGTTGTGGATGTCCTTCCCCCAGGGACACTGCCATTGCCTGGGCTAACTCGGACAAGAGAGCTCAACTCCCATGTCTCTGGAAGGGTCAGGACTGTTATGGGGTAAAAGGAAGGAAGCAGGCTGACTTATTAAGTCTGTGTGCTTAAATTGGAGTGTGTGTGTGTGTGTGTGTGTGTGTGTGTGTGTGTGTGTGTGTAGGGAGTGTCATAATCCAGACAGAGGGCGCTGAGGGCTGTCTCCTCCAGCAGGCCAAGAGTTGACAGTATGTGGATCTGGATGAGCCTGACAAGGAGGTGTGTGTGCACGCATGCACTTGCATGTGAGCATGTGTGCATATATTACTCACCTTTGCTTCTCTCTAGGGGAATGGCAGAGTGACAGAGCTGGGCTGTGAAGACATGACAATTTCTTGATCACCTTCCAAGGACCAGGCCCAGCATTAGCGTTCAAACCAGTTCCCATTGCATAGCAAACCTGCCGAGTGGCTTTTCAGTACTATTTCCTTTCTGGGTGAAGTTGGAGTGTGAGGGTGTGAATATAGTCTGAGTCTCTTCAGCATTCTTCAATGCCGCCTCCTCAGGAATGGCTTATCTCTGTACTCCGTCTCTCGTTCTTTGTGTTTTTCAAGACAGGGTTTCTTTATATAGGCTTGACTGGAACTAGTTCTCTTGACCAGGCTGGCCTCAAACTCACAGAGACCCACCTGCCTCTGCCTCCCAAGTCTGAGATTAAAGGCGTGCGCCACCAACACCCAGCTCAATCTCTCATTCTTAAACGAGAATAGAAACCTAGATCTGTAAGCCAGGAGTAAAGCAAATCCATTGTAAAAAGATACAATTCAGGTGTCCTCTCTGCTTCCTCCTGATCTCCAAAGACCAAAAAAATGTCTGGGTTGTGGATGTTGCTCAGTTGGTAGGTAGTCTTTCCCTAGCATGCACGAAGCCCTGTGTTTCATTCCCCAATACCATATAAACATGGCATGTCAGAGCATATCTGTAATTCTAGCATTCATGAGACAAGGGCATTAGTTTCTATTACCCATGAGTTCGAACCCAGCTAGGGGTGGTGCATAAGGACACCCTTTTGTGACATAACTAAAAGAAAAAGAAAAAAAATTCTTGAAGCTCTAGGGTAGGGTAAGAGGGACTTACCTCCTGGTCCCCTGTGTGTCACTTACCTCCCCCAACTATATGTACAGCTTAGCCCCTGCAACATTCTTAAAAAAAAAAAATCCTCTTAGTGAAAATTACCTCACTCACAAATACAAAATAAGCTAATACACTTAAGAAAGGAGGGTGGCACAAGTAAGAAGAGATTTCACTGAACTCGGAAGGTGGAGAAAAATCAAGAAAATTATAGAAGCATGTCAAGACGTGCATGAACTCTGCTCTCTTGTTTCTTCATGAGGGTAGGGGTGTGGGGGCACTAGTCTCAGTTTTTACCCAGGTGACTGCTAGGGCAGCTATGATGGCCTTCAGAAGGACTACACCCTTCAGAACATCCAACCCATTCATTCAGGAAGGGTTACTGAAAACCTAAAGGAAGAAGCACACTGACTTGTGGGTGGGAAGCAAGTGCTGCTTAGTGAAGCTTTGCACCTGAGTCCAGACCCCAGCTCACTCACTTGTTTGCTGAGCACCTAGAAAACTCTGTGAACCTCTCTGAACCTTCCCTTCCTTGCTAAAGAGAAGTGGGTGTTTTGGTTTGTCTCATTCATGGGGAGCCTGGTGAGAGGTGAGCTCAGGGCTGTGTAGCTGGATAAGGAGCCCATTTGTAGGGGCTGGATAACATAAGCTATACCTTCTCCCATGGTGTTGGGTTGCCAGATAAAACACAGAATACCCAGTTAAATTTGAATGTCTGATAAGTTAGTAGGGTGTTTCAGAGATATTAGGAGTGCTGGATATTTGTTTTGTTTTGTTTTTCATTCTTTTAAAAAACATTATTGGGTATCAACCCAGAGCTTTGCACATGGTGGACTAATTAATACTCTATCATCTACATGCCCAGATCCCTTATGTGTTTATCTGCTAAAATTAACAACTCCACCATGAAGGTGTACACCACACATATGGCCTGGCCTCTGGGAACTGAGGCCTGCCTTCAGGCTCTAGAACCCCATATAAAGAGACCTGAGCATCTCAAGTCAAAACCAGTCTTGAATTTTTTGATCCACTTGAACTAAAGGATAATGATATGATTCCAAGAAACTTGTGGGTGGGACTGGGGAGAACATGATCCGCCGCCCCGTTAATGAGATTCCACAGTGAACAGGAAACCCTAGGGTACCTGCCTTTTCCAAGCTTACTTCTGGACAACAAGAGCCCACTGGGTAAACCATTGAGTGTTGAAATAGAGTAATGTGGAATGCAGCCTGGTTGACTTTAATTGTTTTAAAAGAATCTTGGCCCAGTCAAACCACATACCAACCTTTGAGTTTTCTGTACTCACCTCTCTTCTCCTTTACCTCAATTTCCCTTGGCCTCCTAGACCCTTCTCTCCCTAGGTCTTTCAGATACCAGACCTCAGAGATCTCCTCTCTTCTCTTTGGTCTCTAGAAAATTGTATTTTCTCCCATCCTCCCCTCTCCCACCATCTTTGAAAAAATCCAGGGAGGAACACTGGATTTCTTCTAGGAATGCAAACCCATATAAAACCCAATATTTAATGATGTCCATGGTAGCCATGAACATACTCCGTTATTGCTGCTTATGCACATACATGCATGTATGCATAAGTACCTATTTGCAAAGAGACACATGAGATTCCCTCTAGGCTTTGGTGCTCCTGTTCCCATTCCCAAGATCACACATGCACACGACCTGTCAAATGAATTCTGTGTGAGAGTAAGTGAGTTGTCCTAGCTATCTGCTCAGATGGACCTGAGGCTGAAACACATTAAGATGTGATGTATGGGGGTCAGGGATGAAGACAAGAGGAGGAATTACACACGGGAGGGGAGCCTGGCATATAGACAGGGAGCAGGATTTGGCTGGGAGGGGGAGGGTGTGAAGCTCTGCCTTGGGGTCTGGGAAGAGAGGGTGGGTGGGGCTGCGTTGCCTCATACTCCAGCACCTGTAACCAGAGTGCTTCTTTTACATACTTCTCTTCTAGCTCCAGTGTGGTCCACTCACCCCAGTTATTTATTGCGCCAAATGGCCCTTAATATGAATATTCCACGTTCATCTTACATTAGTTTCCTGTCACTATAACAAATATTTGGGGGAAAAAAAATCACCTGTAAAGAAAAGCTTGTGTTTCAGCTCATAGTGGTAAAGGTTCTAGACCACGGCTGACTGGCTCCACTGTTTTGGTTTTGTGGCAAGGCATCACGGTGGAAGCATATGCCAGAGCAAAGCCATTCAACTCATGGCCCAATCCCTTTCATGGGCATGCCTCCAATGACCCCTCCCCCTAGGGGAGGTCTTGTAAAGTTTCTAGTGCCATCCACTAGTGCCAAGCTGGTGACAAGACTGTATTGAATGAACCTTTGAGGCTCCGAACTCCAGCAGGACCTGCGGTATATGTATCTCTTCCCTAACAGAAGTAGGACTGTCTGGGGCCTCTTACAGAGAGCGGTCAGGGCAGAAATGAGCAGTTGCATAGGGAGCAAGGTAGCCTATCTTGCACTTTTGACATAGATAGCAAAGGCCACAAGTCCTCAGCCTGCAGTCCAGGTTTGGAGATATGTGATGGGAAATGGAAGTAAGGGTGGTGGATGAGTAGGGCCAAGCTACAATACGTGGAGAAGTCTGACAGGCGAGACCAAATGCAATCCATTTGATTCAAAGCTAAGGTTAAATACAGGAAGTGGTTCTGCTTCTTCTGGAAATCTGTCTTTGGGAGAGACTGACTTATCACTAAATAATAGAGAGACTTGCAGCCTGGTCAAGGGCCCTTCCCAGAGTGCTAGAATTTCAGAACTTTATTATCATTGAGCAGCTCCAGGTTCATATTATAATAAAGTGAGAAATGGAACATGGTCTCAGGACAGAGGGAAGAGGGAAACCCAGGTAGGGAATCTTATTTTTTTTTTTGTAATATTTTTTATTAGTTCAATTTAGGAACAAGCATGTTTCACATGTCAATCCCTTCTCCATCTCCCTTCCCTCTCCCTGCCCCTACCCCTTACTCCCGACCCTACCCCCCTACTCCCAATCTACCCCCCCATCCAACCTCTACTCCCCAGGCAGGGCAGGGCCCTCAGCAGGGACTCCCCAAAGTCCACCACATCATCCTGGGCCAGGCCTAGGCCCTCCCCGATGTGTCCAGGCCGAGAGCGTATCCCTTCACGTGGGATGGGCTCTCAATTCTTATTTTTTAGGGTCTTTTAGAAAAAGGCTTTGAAGATAGAGACTGGCATACATATTAGCGTCTTCTCATTTCTCTCCAGCGTTCTTACACAAAGCCATGTTTTTCAGTAATCTTAAATGGTGGGTAGACACCACCCAACCTTGGTGTATATGCTCTGAAGATTACCATCTACTGAGCGTCTAAGAGTAGGTCAAGCCTGGGTGATGGTGGTGGCAGCTTCCCTCTGAGGTGGGGCCCTCCATAACTGGGCCCTCCATAAATGACCCTTGGTCACAGGGCTGACTTTCTAGGTCTGTCCAGTCAACTCTCAGTAGCCAGGAGGGGTACATAGCTCCAGGTCCTGTGGTCATCCGTTCATCCCCACATTTTTTTCTGCTTGACATGGAGGAATTGAACTGCCCCTATAGGTTTCTTTTCTTTCATCATCTTTTTTTTTTTTTTATTGAGCTATACATTTTGCCTGACTCCCCTTTCCTCCGCTCATCTCCCCTTCCACCCTCCCTCCTGCCCTCCTCATTCCCAATTTACTCGGGAGGGCTTGTCTTTTTTTTTCCCCCTTCTGAGGCAGATCCATTTATATCTCTCTTAGGGTACTCTTTGTTACCTAGGTTCTCCAGGGTTGTGACCTGTGGGTTTCTTTCTTTTTCTTTTTCTTTTTTTTTTTTTTTTGTAATTTTTTATTAGTTCAAATTAGGAGCAAGTTTGTTTCAAATGTCAATCCCTTCTCCCTCTCTCTCCCCTCCCCTCCACCCCTCCCTCCACCTGTGGGTTTCTTATATATTCTCAGGGCACTACACACCATGTAAGATGACCCTCACCCTCTTTAACGTCTGCCTGAGGTAGGAACACAGTTTGAGGTCTGGAGCCTGAGAAAGGCTCCAAGGAGGTAGTACTATCGGAGGCCTGTGACACAGGGAGAGGGTCCTTCAGCAGGGAGGGGCTAAGGAAACCATGGAGTGTGAAAGGTAGGGTATCTGAGCTGGGCCACCCTTTCCAGCTGTGGGCATTAAGTCAGGTTTGGGCTGTGGCTTCCTTGTTTGTGTGACAAGGAGGCAGCAGGTGTGTAGTCATCTTCCAGGAGCAGTGAACATAGGCATAGCTAACTGGACACATAGAAGGGGCTGCCATTCTTAGCTGTGTGCAGTCAGCGGTAGCTGAGATCGGGAAGACATCTCACATGTTCATTTATACCCTTGTTCCCCCACGTACGTCGGTACAGTTTTCAAGCATATCTACAGTCGAGATAGAATTATATTTGAACAAAGTGAAGCAAAAGGAAATTAAATATTTGATGAAGCCAGGGTGTGATTAACACTGGAAACACATGTCATATGTCTGTGTCCTTAGATCTGCACTTCCTGGCGACAACACAAGAGGGAAGCAGGTCCCAAATCATGAGTTTTAGTATCCAGCAGATTAAAATGAGCCAGTCACTAAGAGGAATCCGGGCCACTCTGGCAGCCATGTAACTGTGCATCTCACCCAGGTGGTGGAGATGAGACTGGTACTCGGCGACATTCCATATGTTTCTTGGTTCACCTGCTGAGGGCTCACCTCAACTGCTATAGGGAGTGATGTACCTGAAAATTCACTTCTCGTTTGAACCTCAGGCACACTGGGCCATTGATTTCTGTTCTCACCCTCTCTGGAAGTCAAGACTCTCACCTTTCGGAAACAAGTGCTGTGCTCCTTGGTGGGGGCAAAGGGGTTGGAGCCTCTTTCATGAGGCTGAGTGAGTGGGGAACTGTTTAGCTGCTTCTGCCTTAAATTGCCCAACTGCAGAGCACACAGAGAAGCATCCTTGTGCTGGCCTTGTGCATGGTGCAGGCCCACAAACAGGACCTGTATTCTGAGAAGGTAGCTTTGCAGGCCGTGGCCCTGCTGGCCTGCTGCCTGCTGCCTGCTGCCCCTGTGAGCTTTTCTCTCCCCTTGCCTCTGTAGCCCATGTCCAATTCGTGCACACTCTGGCTTACAAGTCTTTCTGGCTTTCTGATGCTCTTGTGGTGCCCTGAGGTTTTCTGTTTCTGCTGCTCCTACCCCTGTCTCTGCCTTCTCTAATTCAGACTCCCAATAGAAAGACCTGATCTGACCCATGCATTCTTTTCGTGCTGAGCCACACAGGACCCCTTTAGCCAATGGATGGGTGTCTGTGGAACAAGCGTCATTCTGATGTCAGTTTGAGGTCATGAGGTCACAGGGCATGTCTGGTACACCCTTCCCCAAGGCAGAACCGAGAGGGCAGTGTCCCTTAGCAGATGTCCCCAAGCATGGGTTCTGAACTTGTCTAGCACTTAGGACACAGGGCTTCACTGGATTTTGGTCCTTCTCTAATCTGCGCTCACGTTGGGCATTTACAGGCTAGATGCGGATTTCCAATTCCCACCTGGGCTTGTGCATCCACTAATTCATGAAATGGGATTGTGAAAATGGACGCTACTGAGGGCTTCTGCTCAGCCTTCACTCTGTAAATGATGGGTGACAATAGACCCTCGGACCACCTCAGACCCATGGAATTTCTCAACATTCACCTGGAAGACAATCTACAGCCCCGCCCAGGGACACATCCAAATAAAATACATGGCCATCCAGGCCCTTCTGAGCCTAGCCAGGAACACTCCTGGCCCTTTGACCCCCCGGAATCCACCAGGACTGATGCTCATCATGGTAGTTCTGGTGTGGAGACCACTCGCCTGGGAAGCTGCCCTTTTGAGGGGGAGGCCAGACAGACTCCAGCATCACTGTGCTCAGGGGGGGACAACCGCTCTTTGGGGAGTCCACAGCAGCAGAACCCGAGCTCATCCACACAGGTGGTATTCTGGGCTGGCATCCTGCAGGCCCAGATGTGTGTCCTGGACCTGGAGGAGGAGCTGGAGAAAACCGAGGGACTCAAGGCAGAACTGAGGTGCTGCATCCCCCCACCCACCAAGGATTTCCTTAGTGATGTGGGCCTGAGCCCCAGCCTGCACAAGGAGGATGAAGACCCTGGAGATGACAGCAGTGAGCCTGAAGAGGAAAACCAGGCCTGGCCAAGGGAGCAAATGCCAGGTTCCTCCCCCGAATGGGGTGCTGAGGAGGACAGCATCTTCTTTGACAATCCCCTCTTCCTGGAGAGCCCTGTCTCAGACACCAGTACTGAAGGAGAATGCTTTTCCTGGGGTTATCCAGATTCCCACCCAGATATGAAGCCTCATAGCCCTCAAGCCCTGCATTCTTCACTCCAAGAAGACACAGGGCTCTCGGGGCCAGGAAGTGAGCTGGACTTGGGGAGCAGCACTGCTGATCACAGTGGGTGTGCCACCCCGCCATTCCCTGTGCCTTCCTATAAGCTGCACCCCTGCTTGGCCTTAGAGTCCATTGAAGGGGTTCCCATAGTACCGCCTGATCAGGAGGGTGAGGTAAGCTATCTGAGGAAGCCAGCTGAGGGCTGGACTGAGGACATGGCAGGGTTAGTGGGGGCTTCCTCAGGGGCACAGGCCCAGGACATTGTTCAGAAGGTAGAGTTTTGGGGGATTTAAGGTTAGAGAACACCAAACTGACTGGTGTGTATACAGTTGGGGAGATGACTGGTGGTAAAGTCCTTGCTGTGCCAGCTCGGGGACCTGAGAACCCATGTAAAAGCTGGGTGTAGCAATGGACACCTGTAACCAAACACAGAAGGGAGGAGTATGGAGACAGGGGGTTCCAGGATCCCAACAGCCAGCTGGTCTAGCCAAAACGGCAAGCCCCAGGCTTAGTAAGAGATACTCCGTCTGAAGAAATAAGGTGAAGAGCAACAGAAGACACACTAACATCAACTTCTGTCTTCTACATGTTGGATACATTGACCTGAAAGCACCACGCTCACACACACAGAGGGACAGAGACATGGACATAGACAGACACACACAGATGTGCCTCTGTACAACACACACAGACGCACACATAGACACAGATGCACCCACACACATCCTCTCACACACAGATTAACTTGTCTCTTAGACTTCAGATAAAGAGAAATTTTATCAGTACAATAATATCATTTGGAACACAGATGCAATTAAGTCCAGGAGTCTCCATGTCACCAACTTCAAAGAGCTAAGACTAGATGACTGGCTTAGTGAACAGGCAGCCCCTCCCTTCATGGTGTTCCTAGACATTCTGAGATCCTCCCCTCTACCTTCCAGGCATCGCTAGCTGTCACCAAGCAGCCTAAGATGACCTTTGTCCCCAAACAGACAGCTGTCTATTTTAGGAGACTTGTCCTCTCTTTTGAGAGGTTTCAGCATCTTGTAACTTTTACTCAGGACCCTTCATTTTCCTGTTGTGCAGGGTCAGTAGACCTGTCCCTTATGACAATTGCATAGGAGCCTTGATATCAATCAGGGTTTGTCAGAAACTATGTGAGACCAGCAGGGGACAGTTTTCCCAGAATTCTCTGCTTTAGAGATAAGGAGAACTCAAGATGGCAGAGAAGGCTGTGACCTTCTAATCTCTCAAAGAACAATGGGGATCAGAGGACTGCAGTCCTTTAGAGATGCCTTGTCCCAGGACTGCCCTCCAAGGCTCTAAGTCGTTAGAGGGAAGCCTGGGAACCCCGCCCAGGAGCAGGTGGGGGCCATCTGGACAATCTGTGAGGAGGGAAGGTCTTACAGGGAGTGGGGAAGGGCCTGGAATGATTTCATGGGCAAATCAAGGGTCCCCTCTTTCAGACTTCTCCGGAAGATGATCATAGCTCTGGCTCACCTAAGGCGCCCTCTGTGGATCATGAATTCATCCAGGAATCAGATAACTTTGGATTTGACCTTAGTCCTGCCACCACACATCCTGTGCAGCCTTGGGCAAGTTTCTTTCTGTGTGCCTTACCTTCCCACCTGTGAAGAATTCTGACCTCACTGGTTTCCAGAGCCCCTGTGGTGTGGTGCCTCTCCCATCCAGTTCCTCTTCTGAACTGAGAACCCAGACTTGTTGTCCATGGGTTCTGGGAAGGGAAGGTCTTCCATGTGGTCTTGACATCATTCATTTTAACTCTTTCCATTCATTCTCTCTATTTATTTCTCTTGCCTCCAGGGCTCACAGACACCACAGAGCCTCTTGGATCTGGCTCCACCCAGATCCAAGGATCTGCAGACAGAAGATCCTTCCCGGCCCCAGGAGCCTCTTACCTCCCAGAATGGAGGTGAGATCCAGTGTGGGGACCTGGGAAACTGAGTGGTGTGAGGCTTTGGGAGTCAGTGGGGACAGAAGTTTTTGTTGGATTCATTGTACTGTGTTGGAGCCAGACATGCTTAGGATTAATTCTTCTGTGCCTTCATAGATAAAATGAGCTTTCCAATGCTTATAGAATAAAGAGCTATACACAAGACACAGCATATTTCATGTCTGGGTCTTAGTGGCTCAGCAAAAGTCTTGAACCCTGCGCTGTATGGGGACGGGAGTCCTGGAAGCTGCCACCAGATAGATAGGGAGAGATCACTGTCTACAGCAGAATGGGACATCCTGCCCTGTTCCAGGGAGGTGCCCAAGAGGAGGGCTGGAGGCAGCAGCCAGCTGCTTTCCTGTCTCCAGCCCTGAGTGTGCTCATTCCCGCCATTCCTCAGGTGAGAAGGATGCTGGCTGCTTCCAGGAGCCTGTGCCCTGCACCTTGGCCCCCTGCGGGAGCCAAACCTCTTCACTGGAGCCCAGCAGGCCCAGCCCAGTGTCTTCGCAGAAAGGCAGTCCACAAATCGAGCTCCACAGCCCCAAGTGGCCACAAGATGCTTCATACCCTTTGCTCCCGGAGAAGGATGAATCAAAGTTAAGTTCCCTGAAGATAGAGGAGACAGAGGAAGCCCCAAACCTAAGGCAGGAGGCAGAATGTGAAGATCCAGCCAGGACTGAGGGAGATTCAGCTGCCAGATACCATGTTCGCTTGACTTCTGCTGAAGGGTGAGTCTCAGGCCAGCTGGCTACGGGGTTCTTAATTGTCTTGTGCTAAGAATACCCTGGTTTGAGTGGAGCATGAGAAGTGCCCATTGGATTTCATGTGCTAATGCTTACTTCAGTCTCCATGACCACATTGCATGGATTATATAGGACAACATGAGTACACTTTCAGAGGCCTGGAATTTTCCAAAGCACCTTGAACAGGCTGTTACAAAGACTCAAATATACAGAAGCAGAATCTTTAGTGTCCCCACCTAGACACCAGGAAAGGAAGAAGTCTGGGGGACCTGACTGCAGCCCTGAAGGCTTGGAGGTTTGTAGGTATGAGCTAGCGAGTAGGGATTACAGATTGCTTTTGAACTTGATGTTCAATGGGAGAAATCACTAATGTATCTAGGCCCAGGTGCTGCCTGGGATTTACACAAGGGGAGACTTGACTGGGACTGGGATACTATAGCAGGAATTGTGCAACCTCAGAACTGTGGCCGTAGGTAGGAACGGGTCCACAAGGAAGCCTGCTGAGGTGACTGCCTGCCTCAGTATACTGCCTCAAGGCTTTCTGAGTCTACATGGGGAAAGGGTTTTTCTTCTGGGTGGCTAAATAGGGGTCATGTTAAAGAAACTTACAGAAGCCAGCTGGGGATAAGACCATGAACCTAATAGTGTGGCAACCACAGGGTGAACCCTGCTCCCATTCAGCAATAGAATGTCAGTTGGTGTCACAATCAAAGCAACCATCTTTTTCATGAGTCTGGAAGCCTTGTTGGCCTGGAGCCTCTTGGATGCTGGGTAACCACGGAAGGCTTGGAATCTGAAAAGGGGATGCTCATTGTCCGAAGATGAAAGCAAATCCAACCCCAGCCCAAAGCAAGTCAGTTCATCTAAAATGACAACCTTTCAGAGAAAATGAAAGAAAAACTGTTATAACTTGGATTTTACCTGGGTAAATAACACCAGATCCCATATAAATAAGTGCTACATTTAACGGTATGTAGAGATTTTGATTTCCTTGGCCTCACTCATTTATACTTGACTTTCATAGCATGAAGACATTTTAAAAATACAGCTTTATGGGGCTATACCTCATAGATCATATGATCCAGTGGTTTAACATATATAATTCCACATTATATAGTATTTTCCCCCCAATATGCCTTCCTATCTAGACATAGTTTTAACAACAATACTATTGACCATTTGTTAGACCATATTTAAGGCTTCCTCAACTGGGTTACTATATGATGCTCTTTAGAAGATGTGACGATTGCCCAGCTATTTTTATATTTTCTCATCTTCAGCCGCTCAGCAGACTGGCCCTTCCCCACCACCAGTGGTTTTCCTTGTGATTTCTACAGAATTCCAGCACTACTTCCATGGACTTCCTGAAATCCCAGTGTTTTGAAATTTCACTTTTCAGTGACTCTTAGTTGTATTTATGCTCTGTATGTATTTACGTTGTATTTATTACTGAGGGATGGGATGTTTAGGAAGCAAGGAGTTACCAGCAGAGCCCCCACCCACTGACCCACTCATTGGTGTGAAGGAGGCTGTTGAATGAATTCCAATGATCAGCCATTTCCCAGTGACTGTTTCAAGTTAGCCTATCTGTTCTACTCCCTAGTTGGAGACTTAGATCATGAATATGTAAATTTCTACAATACCTGACATCTGGTTGTAAGGTTTCAGGGAAACAGGTAGGACTGGGATTGAGAATCCTAGTTTTAGGTGTTCTCTGTGGTGTGGCTTGCCTGGGTCTGTTTATGCCTATCATGTAGGTCATATGGTAAGAGCTGTCAGGCAGGAGAAGGGATACATCAGAAACCTCCTCTTACTCCTCCAGTTTTTGCCATTCCTAAAGCTAGACTGATTCCCTGTTCTCAACCTGACCCTCATACCTTACATCCTCTATGGCTCCAGAACTAAGAGTTGGGTGTGGGACTGAGGCTGGGGCATAGAGGCATGAGGATGGCTGCAGAGAGGGAAATAAGCCTACCTGTCTAAGGTAGGGCTACTACTGCTGCAATGAAACACCATAACCAAAGAAACTTGGGGAGGAAAGCATTTATTCAGCTTACACTTCTACAGCACTGTTCATCATGAAGGAAGTCAGGACAGGAACAGGGCAGAATTCTAGAGGCAGGGGCTGATACAGAAGCCATGGAGGGATGCTGCTTACTGGCTTGCTTCCATGGCTTTGCTCAGCCTGCTTTCTTATAGAACCTAGGACCACCAGTCCAGGGATGGCATCACCCATCATGGGCTGGGCCCTCCCTTATCAATCACTAATTAAGAAAATGCCTTATAACTGCATCTTACCGAGGCATTTTCTCAATTGAGGTTCCCTCCTTTCCAATGATTCTAGCTTGTGTCAAGTTGACATAAACTAGCCAGGACACTACCTCATCATGTGTGGACAACCCACCACTGAGGTCCTCAAAGGGCTCCACCTGCCACTCAAGATGGGATAAGCTTGAAACATCTTTGTGGCTTAATCTGGGGAAACATGGTACCAGGTTGGCTCCATGGGTCTTGTTTCAATACCTCTTCTATGAGATCTCCTGGTCCCAGCACAGCCCGACTTCGACCCCGTCTCTCCATGCTGAGGGCTTGGGTTCAGCTTTTCCAGACCCCACCATTCAAGGCCTAAGAGCTGTAGTTCTAACGCTGTGCTCTGGCCACTTCTTCCCATGGCCTTGGAGGACACTTGACATGCATGTGCACACAAGTATGAGTCTGAGGACACCAATGAATTTTTCTAGGCTTCCTGGGAGCCCCAAGGCCCAAGCTCAATTTCCAGAGGAAGGCTGGAGGCCATCATCTAGAGACAAGTTGGCTAATAACAACAGAAATGACAAGGGGGCCTGGGACCTAGCCTTGCGTCTCTATCACCTGGATGGTTTCCGGAAGTCTGAAGTGGCCTCCCACCTACGCAAGAAGTAAGGAGCTTTTGAGACACAAGGGTAAGGCAGTACAGGAGAGAACTCCCCATAGGCTCCTTCCCATGCCATCCCCACCCCCACTCTTGGCCAGCTCTGCTTCTTCTCAGCCTCACTTGCAATTCCTGACTTCTCCCTTTGCCTGTCCCCGATTCCACATGGCCTATCACAGGTGACATTGACCAAAGTAGCAAGAGCAGGCTCCCTTGGGACCTGGCACCTAGCATGGTTATATTTTCTTTTATTTGGCTCTTGCCGCCCTGGGTTCTTTCTGTGCCTACAGCTCAGCCTGATCCCCAGAATCAACTTTATCTCCATTGCCCTCTACAGCAATGACTTCAGCAGGGCTGTGGCTGAGGCATACTTGTCCTTCTTCCATTTCGAAGGCCAGAGCCTGGACCGAGCCCTCCGGTAAGGCCTTCTGGCCCTCAGAGGAAGCAGGAGTTGGGTGTGTGGGGTGGTTGGGGACAGCTGCAGGGCAGTGGTCCCAAGCTCCCGGGGATGTGGCTCTGCTTAATCCTGACTTTTTTGGGCAGGGGGTTTCTCCAGGCCCTGGTGCTCAGTGGAGAGACTCAGGAACGGGAACGAATTCTCTACCAGTTTTCCAAACGCTTCCATTACTGCAATCCTGGGGCCTTCCCCTCAGTAGGTATGGAGGGTGGGCCCAGGGGTGGGGCAGAAGGACTTTGGGGTGGCATAAAAATAACCCTATTTACTTGGGGTTCATTGGTCAGCAGCTGCTGGAGTGTGTTGGGGCTATAGAGAAATGGGAGGAGTCACCCTTAGTGTGGGCAGAAGCCACAAAAGTCAGATTCCAATGAACCTTGTGCTTGGCCTCTCTTGGGGACAGATTCTATACACACTTTGACTTGTGCCATCATGCTTCTTAACACAGACCTGCATGGACAGGTAAGGAGGGGAGAGCATCTAGAGAGCTGATGTGGGGGTCTGTGGCATGGTGAGGAGGGGAAGAATGGACCAAAGGCTGGGAATATGGCAGGGCAGGGCCTTGGAGTTCCCCAGTGACCACCTAGGGGTATATTCCATCAGGGTGGGATGTTCAAACTGTCTCGCTTCTCCATGGCCACAGAACATTGGAAAGAGCATGAGCTGCCAGGAATTCATAACCAACCTGAATGGGCTGCAGGATGGCAGGAACTTCCCCAAGGAGCTGCTGAAGGTAAGGCGCCTTCCAAAGCCAGGACCCTCCCTGCTTCTTGGTCTGCAGCCTGGAACTCTAGTTCCAAGAGGAAAGTAGAGCTCAGACATGGCTTGGAGGAGAGGTCCTTATGAGGACAAGGGTTGCCTGTGTGTCCCTGTCTGGGAGTGCTGGTGATGTCTTGGGATTTGACAGCTGTGCAAATTGACATCCCTGGACGTACAGAATCATACTTTATGCATCTGAAAATGTTCTGTTACCTTCTCAGGGGATTGTTACCCCTTTGAAGTCTGCAAGTGCAGGAGTACTGAACGAATTTATGAGACACAAAGTTCCACGTAAGGCAAATCCTGGTCTCAGGTTTGGGAGCTGGGTGATCTTAGTTTGAATTATGTCTTGAGTTCTGCCCCTTGGTCAACTCAAGCTGCTTCTGGGAGAAATGATCATCTCACAATGTTATTACCAAGATCAAAGCTGTCAAGTGTCATGCACTATGCCTGGCTCACACACACTTCATACACAATTGGACCGCTGGCTTTTTCATCTACTTAGTGGTCATTTATTGAACATTTTCTGTGTACTAAGTACCTTGCCAGGAACATCAAGGACTGTAAAAGCAAGCCTATGAATTACTTCCAAGTTCTAACCCAGCATCATTCATTCATCTACCAATTATGCATTGTGTGAGTGTTGTTCAGTCAAGTTCCTTCTCTATCAGATACCCCTGGACAGGATAGTGTGTGAGTGAGTCATATTCTCTCTCAAAAGACTAGTTTAGAATTTACTAAGTGCAGGGCAGAGCCTTGGCTACTTTGATATCTTTATGTCTCCAGTATCCAGCACAGGAATGGAAGGGTGGACAGATGGATAAATGGGTCATGAATGCTTGCCTGCTCAGGAGAAGGGCAACTATGATGGGAGTAGAGGGACAAGGTGTTACCTATACCCATAGATGTCTGCCAACAAAATGAACGTAGGTACCACAGACCCTCCATTCATCTGTATGCTTCTATTCCAGGCCCTCTACTGGTCCATCCGAAGTGAGAAACTTGAGTGGGCTGTGTAAGTGAGCACTCCTCTTTCCCTGGGCTTCTTGCGCTGCATCCCTGCCTCTGAGCCTGTCTCCCCACTGTTGCCCACCTGAGAACTGGAGAAGTTCGGGGGCCTACACAGTTCTCCTGAGTGGGGTAATGCCAGAGGCAGAAGACTAGGCCAGGTGGGGTACAGAGGAACTTGGGAAATACTGGAGAAGCCAGAGCTGGTGAAGGTACAGCAGTGTTTCCAGGGGTTTCCAGCTTTTAATGAGATTTTCTTCGTCTTCTTCGTCTTCTTCATCGTCTTCATCGTCTTCTTCTTCTTCTTCTCCTTCTTCTCCTTCTTCTTCTTCTTCTTCTTCTTCTTCTTCTTCTTCTTCTTCTTCTTCTTCTTCTTCTTCTTCTTCGTCTTCTTCTTCTTCGTCTTCTTCTGTTTTTTGTTTTTCGAGACAGGGTTTCTCTGTGTAGCTTTGGAGCCTATCCTGGCACTCGCTCTAGAGAGCAGGCTGGCCTCGAACTCACAGAGATCTGCCTGCCTCTGCCTCCTGAGTGCTGGGCTTAAAGACGTGCACCACCAACACCCAGCTGAGATTTTCTTTGAGGGGGTTCCTATTATATTCCTCCCCAGTAAGAGAAGGTGTTGAGTCCCCAAGAGGCAGAGGGTACTTGTCCCACCAGCATTCCCATCCTGGTTCTCTGCCATCCAGAGATGAAGAGGATGCAGCCAGACCTGAGAAGGACCAGCCCTCTCCTTCAGCTGGCAAGATAAGCAGCCCCTTCCTCCAGATGGCTCAGGACCCCACAGTGCCCACCTATAAGCAGGGCATCCTGGCTCGGAAGATGCATCACGATGCTGATGGCAAGAAGAGTGAGTGTCTGGTGCCTGGGAACAAAGGTGTATGTAGGGAGAGCTCCACTTAGGGACCGGGCCCTGTGTTGTGGTACAGAGATGAACAAGCAACTTGTGTTTCTTTCCTGAATGTGAACTAAATGCTAAGATAAAACGAATCCCATGGTAAGGCAAAGGCTAGACAAGCACATTAGTGTCTCCGGGGTCTCTGGTGAAGGTGAAAGGAGGGCTGTGTAGAGTATGGAGGCAGAGGAGGGAGAGGTATTTAGGGTTGGAGAACTAGCTACAGGGACAGGCATAGGGAGGTTCTGACAAATGATGGCATCTGAATGGAACCTTGTCTGAATTTTTGCATTGTCTGAGCACATCCATTCCAGAGCAAAGAGTACTGCAGAATCCACTCAGAAAAGGATATATTGCAAGGATAAAATCTGTCCTAATCGACATTTGGGACTCACTCCCAGGGCAGTTGAAAGCTCTTGGCCAAGGAAGCTGCCTGACCAGAGCAGAGATCGCTGCAATAGAACCACGGGTTAAACACTATGTGGTGGCCAACACTGTCCTGAGTGGGACTCGACGGATAACCATAGGAAATCAGGCCTCCCTCTGGCCAAGTAGCTTAGAACAGGTTTTGCTCTACAAGGCCAGGATGAGGAAATTAGGAAGAGAGAGAAAGGGGATTGGTGCTCCCCAAGTAGGCAAACACATCACACTCGGTAGGGAGGGGGCTGAGTAGAATTGTTTGTTCCTAAGGATGTGCAACTAGGGAGAGCTGGTCTTCATGAACACCCATTTACATGTCAGCAGTTCTCTGCTTTGGTCTCTGCGTGTGGAGCCTTTCAATGTCGATTTTGATTGTGCGTGTTTTCTTGTGTTAGTGTGCACTATGTGTTCCTGTGCCGCCTCGTGAGGGACGGGAGGTGGTGTCAGAGGTGTACGCCAGGACTCTGTGCATACTTGTATTGAGTATATCTGGATATAGTGCCACCACCCACCTTTGTGTCTCCCTTTGGGACAGCGCCATGGGGCAAGCGAGGCTGGAAGATGTTTCACACCTTACTGAGAGGGATGGTTCTCTACTTTCTGAAGGTAGGAAGGGAGTCAGCGGCATGGATGATTGACTTCCCAGGGCTGGGGTGAAGAAGGCCGGGAAGGAGGACAGAAAAGTACTTTGCAGACTGGGGATGGTCGCTTAGGACACCAGTTACAGGGGCTTGAGGAGTGTGTAAAGTCGATGGGGGCCACATCATTCTGGATACATGTCGATGGTTCCAGTGCTATTTAGAACCCAGCCAATGGGGTCATGGAGAGGTCCAGAACTTCGGGGTGGATGGACAGCTGATAACCTCTGCCTGAGCCCCTGTGTCTGTGGCAGGGAGAGGACCCCTGGCTGGATGGGCAGAGTCTGGTGGGAAATCTGGTGGATGAGCCCGTGGGAGTGCACCACTCGCTAGCCAGCCCAGCCACCCACTATACCAAGAGGCCATACGTCTTCCAGCTTCGGACTGCAGACTGGCGTCTCTACCTCTTCCAGGCTCCGTGAGTCCCTCGAGTGGGAGGGAAGTGGGCCGACTTCAGTGTCCCTGACACTCAATGTTTGTTTGTCCCCACCCTGACGGGAGCTACTATCTTAACCAGTAAACCTTAAAGTTATGGGCTGGGGGAAGGTGCTAGGAATGCAGACAGAATGTGTGAGCACAGCCGACTCCTCTTGGCACTACCCTCTTCCTTGTATGTTAACAGAAGATTTTAGAATGCCATCAGCGACTGTTTTTGACATTAGATTTAAACTTGGTTGCCATCCTAGATTTTCCTCTGGAGGATAAAATTTCAGTCACCCCCTCATCCTCACCCTCACTGAAGTTGGGCTTCTGGTTTGGGGAGGCAACAGAAGTGTGAGGCGAGGGGAGGGCAGATGATGGGACGGGGAACCCTTGGGGACACATGACTTCTTCCTTTGCCTACAGCACAGCCAAAGAAATGGCTTCCTGGATTGCACGCATCAACCTGGCGGCCGCCACACACTCAGCACCCCCCTTTCCAGCAGCAGTGGGCTCCCAGCGTAGATTCGTGAGGCCCATCCTGCCCATGAGCCCGGCCCAGAGTTCCCTGGTACTGCCTCACCTAACCAGCTAGAGGTGCAGGGAAGGCAGAAGTGGGTGTGAGCCCTCTAAGCAGTCACCCGCCAGCATGAGGAGGCGGTGATCCGAGCATAGCTCTAGGCATGGGACATATCGGGGATAAGGGGAGCAGTCTGCACGGGGGTGGGGGTGGTGGGCTGGGGGCTGCAACCTAGACCAGAAGTTCGAGAGAGGCAGGGAACAGCGAGGGGGCAGAAGATGGGTCAGCTTCTCCTTCATCTTCCTCTCCCAGGAGGAGCAGCATCGATCGCACGAGAACTGCCTGGATGCTGCCTCCGATGACCTGTTGGATTTGCAGAGGAACCTGCCCGAACGACGGGGCCGCAGCCGCGAGCTGGAGGAGTACCGCTTGCGGAAAGAGTATCTGGAGCACGAGGTGAGCAGCTTGGTGTCGCCCGGCTACCTGTTGGCCGGGTCCTCTGCCGCCCTCTCCTGGCTGCCTCTGTCTCAGAACCAGGAAGACTGGTTAAGGGGCACAGCAGCGCTCAGGGGCCGATGTGAAGTGGGGTCTGTGAGCACTAAGGACCCAAGAACACTTATAGGCTACTTTATCCTCTAAGGACTATATTTAGCTTTTCCTAACATGAATTATCCCTCCTATCACTTACCTAACGCTTTGATTGCCTGCATGGGTTTGGGTTATTTCAATTAACAGTTCTGGGATAGGTAACAATAGTATAATATATAGTCTACAATCCTCATTTTATAGAGGAGGAAACTTAGCTGATTTGTCCAGGTCTGTTCATTTACTCCCGAAAGCCACATGTGTACCTCACACATGGTCTCAACTGGAGCTGGTTTTGTTATTTCTAGTCTTCCCACTGACCTGCACTCCAGTTCTGCCAGGGCCTTGTATCCCTGCACACTCTGGGACCCTAATGCCATGTACCAGCTTCATAGGCATTAAAGGCACTGAGGGTGGGGACCCACCAGAAAGAAAGGGTTGGCAAGGTACAGTGCGGGAACAGAGTGAGCCGGACACCATCTGGAGGCTAGAGGCCAAGAAGGGACATCATCAACAAGTTGGCTGCTCATGCCTGCCTGGCCCTGTGTAGACCACTCCCTCTCCAGCTTTCAAAGTCCCTGCCCAGCCCTTTGTCTTATTGGTTGTTTTCACGGTGATGACTGCCCCACTTCCCAGAGGCCTTTGGGTAAGGTAAGGACCCAGCAGCTTGTTGCTATCACAACCCATCTGGGCCCTTTATCTATTTGACCAATTCATCCTATATAAAGCACATGAAGATAATTCACACCCAGCTAGCCTCCCAGGGCAGGGTCCAGTGGGGTTGTGAACTGGTAACAGTATTCTACTTCGAGGACGCTAGTCCCAGAGGCCTTGAGAGTATTAGCAAATGAGGGCTGTCCGCACCATGTTCTGAAGGTGCCAGTTGTTCAAGGTATTTACAGCCAAGTAAGGCCATTCCGTGTAGATGCTTAAGAGCTGTGCAGAACTATGAGGGCAGGCCTCTACCACCTAGCTTCAAACACCTGGGAGCTGCCCTCAGGAGCTGGGATTGCACTAAAGTGGTCTGGTTATGTGTTGCAGAAAACTCGATACGAGACATATGTGCAGCTGCTGGTGTCCCGCCTACACTTTCCTCTGGGGGACCTGGCTCTGTGGGAAGATCAGCTTGGGAGGGAAGCTGAAGGCACTCCAGAGCTGAAGCCCAGCCTGAAGAAGTCCCACTCAAGCCCATCCCTGCACCAGGAGGAGGCCCCCACCACAGCCAAGGTGAAACGCAACATCTCAGAGCGCAGAACATACCGGAAGATCATTCCCAAGAGGAACCGAAATCAGTTGTGAAGCCATCATCAGTGTCTCACAGACGCTGACCCCTGCTCTGGGGTAGATCTGAGATGAAACCGGACGTTTCCAGGACCATGGTGAAGGACAAGGCATCGTCCCTTCTGTGATGAAGGATGGGGCTCATTTCCCCGTGTCCTCCATTCTCTGGCTCTCTAGAACTTTCTTAACCCTGTCACACTTGCTCCCTGTTTCCCATGGCAGCTCCTCCATCACCCCATCCCTGACTGTTCAAGAAGGCTGAAAAAGGACTTGGCTCCACTTGCAGTGTTTGTCCCATCCCCTAAACAGATGTGGGCTCCATCCCCTAAAACAGAGCAGTTTCATTTCCTAGGCACATGTAGGTCTGGATTTCTGGGAGATAGCTTGAGGTCTAGCCAGGACAGCCACATCACTGGAAATGGTCTGGTTTTTTTTTTTGGAATTAGGTAACCTAGCAGGGGGAGAGTACCAGGAGAGTAGGGCAGGACATCTTGGGAATCCCTACCAGCATCTTGTGACCTAAGAAGCAGGGTTATTCCCGCACTGTCCACTAGAGGACAGCCTTCGAGTAGAGGCCATGGCAGGTTAAAGACTCAGGGAGGCTCTGGGGCTTCAGGCTTCTGATCTTCTAGATGCTTTATCCACCAATCAGCCATTGCCTTCGGGCAGATGAGAAGGCTGCATGCCCAATTGTTAATCAACAGAGCAGAGCTTGTGGCCTGCGCCAGGCCACTCAGTAGGAGTGGGGGCCTCTAGAACTCTGTGGAGAACTCTTGAAACAAGGAGTCTTTGTTTCCTGAGTGCAATGAGGGTGGCTCTTCAAGTGTAGACCACTGTGGAGGGTGAGGGGTGAAAGGGTGGTGAGAGGGGGTAGAAGTGGAGTTTGGAGACCTGGGTTCTCAGCCAGACTTGGGGTACTGCCTTCTGCAGCCCCACCCCCACCCTTGATGCCCCTCAAGGCTGCATTCCCAAGGCTGTCAGGACCTCTTTCTCATTCCCAGGGCAGATCCCAGGAATTTGCTGCCTTGCCTTGGGAAATCCCCTTGTACTTGTTTTTGGCTTCTTCCCAGGTATGCCTGTTCTCCTTAGGAGGTTCTGGAGACTCAGGGACTTAGGGCTGTGCCTGTGGGGAGGAGACTGGGCTCAGGGAGCCGCCACCATTGTCTCTGTTCG
Organism: Cricetulus griseus; assembly: GCF_003668045.3. Classification (NCBI taxonomy): domain Eukaryota; kingdom Metazoa; phylum Chordata; class Mammalia; order Rodentia; family Cricetidae; genus Cricetulus; species Cricetulus griseus. The sequence continues at coordinate 135,746,348 of NC_048599.1, forward strand.
ACCATGTGTGCAAAGAGGTTTCTGGCCAACCGGGGGCCTCTGCTGCCCACCCTTTGACCTGACATGTCACCTCTCCTGCCTTCCTGCTGGGCCACACATCCTCCCTTCTAATAACGCTTGTAATAACTCTATGGGCTTGGAGCTCCACAAAGTGGGGCTGGTCCTTAAGGCCGTGGCAGGGGAGTCTCTGGCCCATGCACCCAATGGGTGTGCAATAAATAGAGCCTACCAAAGAAGCACGTGTGTGAGTGTGTAAGAAAAGGGGGAGCCAGGGCTACCTGCAGTGTGGCAGGCTGCATCTTCCTCTGCCCCCCACCATGTGATAATATGCTAGTGTATGTATAGAGAATGTTCTGTGTGTTCATGTGTGTACCCCAGTCACACAGCTAACACCTACTGGAACTGAGAAACATTTTTTGTCCACCCACTTTTTTTTTTTTTTTTCATTTTATAGATGCTATGGGACACTTTACATGGCCAGAGCTAGGGGATTTGAAATGAACAAAATGCCCCTAACCGCATGAATTGACAGTCTTGCCCACTGTTTCCCAGCTGTCAGTATTAAGATACACTTTATCTTTCTAGAGAAGTATCTATTCCTACTCCTGCCTCACAATCAGAAATCTTTGACTCAGTAGACCTGCCAGGTGAACGTGCACACGTCTGAAAGTCCTTGGGCAACTCTATGATCTTGCAGAGGTTAACAGCCAAACCAGAGAGCAATGTCTCATTGCATTGAGAAGAAAACTTAGCATAGGTAGATATGACATGGCCCAGGACTGAGGCTTACAAGCTAAGTGGGTGTGAGGGAGTTCTTTGACCCCATTAAACACCATCCTGGTTTCTAATACCAGAATAAAAAGTAAAGGTTTGTCCACATCATGTGATACGCTTCAACACGCCTTTGCTCATGTAGAACATCCCTTTCATTTGGTGCCTTTGGAGCTGGGAGACTGTGGCTGCTGGGCTTCACCGGGTCAGTGATGCCTGGCACTCGGCCCTCAGCATGTCAACCTGGAGAGTGAGCAGAGGGTTGTGATTGTTAGGCTGCAACTCTAACATGTGGCCACTGGAGGGCAAGCACATACCACCAAGTCATTGGGCAGGTCAGGGGCTAAGGAGTCTGTTTATTAAGAAGTTAGCTTTGAACCATCACACTAACCAGAATCTTCTGTCTTCAAACTTAGAGTGGCCCAAGCCCCACCTCCCACTATTTGGGGAAACTATCCCAGGCAAAGACTTGAGGTGCCAGTGTCTTTCTGCAGACAAAGAGGTTCCTCGGCTTTATGGATGCAGTCAACAGCTCCCCACAGGCTGTGCCTGATTGCCAGGAACAGTGACGACTGAGTGAGCCCCACCTGAAATCTCAGGGTTGAGCAGGTCTACTTTCCACCTATGCACTGTGTGGGCCTTCTCCTCCAGGAAGAAGGGGATAGGTGGAGCCTCCTAGTGATGAATGCAGCTCCTGGAGGAGGGTCATGTTGGATTGCAGCCCTTCTTCCATCTAAGGGAGCTCAGTCCCTGGGGTCCTGGGACTGCTGTATAACCCAGAGTGATGCCTGGTGGAGCCTCTTCCTGGTTCTTGGGTCTCTGCTCTGATAGCTTTCTGTAAAAGGACATTCATTTAGTCAGGCCACCATGGAAGATTAAAAAAAAAAAATCACTGAACTAAAGCCTGGGTGCTCTCCTTTTAGGGACTCCATGTCTTGTACAGCTAGTGATAAGGGGAAGTGTGTGAGTTGAAAGTGGGTAAAAGTTCAAAACAAAAGGACCAAGGGAAATGGGGCTGTCCGGGGGCACTGAGTCTGGATCAGAAGGGCTTGAATACAGCCTGGAAGTGTATCTTTTGTGCAGTGCAGTATTTAAGCAGAGGCATGCTAGGCTTGGAGCTTGCTTTCAGAGGGCTGAGCCAGGTATGGTGGCTCATACCTGTAATCCCAGCATTTAGGAGGCTGATGTAGGATTACCATGAGTTCCAGGCTAGCTCCATAGTAAGTTTCTAGGCCACATAGTAAGTTCCAGGCTAGCCTGGGCTTCATTTGTCTCAAACAAAACAAAAGATGAGATGAATGAGTAAGGCCAATGGTGACCAAACCATGGTCCTACTCTTGCAACTTTTATGTATGTCTAAATTATTTCAAAATTTAAAAAATGTAAAAGGGTAAAATAAAAAAACAATAGCTTGGAACAACAATAGTCTTGGAACAACCTGGCCTTCCCAATCCACCATAGGCCAATCTTCCTAATGGCCCATCTACATGGCTTCCTGACAACACCTTTGCCTCCAGCGGTTCTGGCTGCCAGTGTGTCTTCCATCTTACTGGCTCACCCATTTACCTGCCCTCCTCTTCTCCTCGGAAGAAAGGATGGCTCATGAATGCTGTGATTACAAGGCCAGCATGGACTTTTCTCCCTCATGGGCCCGCTTTCTACCTAGCCCATTGTCTTGCCTGGCAGATGACATCCAGTGTCACCAACAGGACAAAAAGGACATCAAACGCTTTCCTTGGACTCTGTTGCTTCCTGTAGCTGACACTGGGTTTCCTCCTGTTTGTGATGATCTTCCAAGATGTCTGGGCCTTACCAGCTGCTTCTTCCTTGCCTGGTTCCCATTTCTACCTAGCTTCCTTCCTTCCTTCCTTCCCTAACCCCAGTCCTCTCTGAAACACCCACGAAGACTGTTGATGGCCTTCAGTCATCAAATACATTGTCTTCTCCTCTAGACTCACACCAAGCAACCGTTGATCCAGTAGGCCACATAATCTGTGTGGTTTGCACTGAGGTCCTACAATCAGACTGCTTCAGATTGAATCCCAACTGCATGTGTTTTCTTTTGTTTTTTAGCTGTGTGGCCTTAGGGCAGTTACTCTACCTCTTACATTTCTGTTTGCTTCTCCACAAAACAGGGACAATAACACCACTTACCTCACAGAGGAGGCAGTGGAATTGTGCACGTAAACACCTCAGACAATGCCTGGAAGGAAAGCCTGCCAGGTTAACTATTAACACGAAGCCTCCTGCATCACACTAGGAATCCTATCTGCCTTCTCTGGGCTTTGGCTTAATCACTGTCTTCGAACAGCCATCTTGTTTGGAGCTGGGCCTCTGCACGTGACTCTACTTCTACCCAGAGGTTCCAGGTAATGAATTTTGGTTCCAACAGGCTTTAGTAACATCTGTGCCGATGTTTGGAACACAGATGAAGTATCTCTCTTATTCCTCTGGGGTTCCAGATCCTGACCCAGAAGATGGGATTACCTCAGGGTACCAGGAGGGTCCTCAGAGCTCCCATTAGTGAGACTCTAACAGAGAAGACATCTCCACCCTGGAGGATTCCATCTCAGACCCCTGAGTCTGTCTGAGCTAGCAGCCTTGGGTCCATACCTGAGTCAATCACTTAAACCAATTTCATCTTTCTTAGGAGGTGGTGTGGGTGAGGCCAATATCATCTGAACCACAAGGGCTGGTACCAGATGCTGAGGATCTCTGAGCTCTAGAAGGACAAATTAGGAGGAATGCATGATGGGACAAAGCCAGCTAGAACCAACATGGCACTCCCTACATGAAATTTCCCCTGGGTCTCCTATAGTCACTCTGAAATAAAATTACTCCCTTTCTTTATCTTTTCCCCTTCTTTGCTCTCAACTCTCTGCTCCAAGAGGAATGTAGCCTTTCAAGGGCATGAGCTAGGTAGGGCCTTGCTCCTGGGTCTGATACCCAGGGTCCTTTTTCATTTGCTTACACCATCCTTCTTTCTGTTTTTTAAACTTAGCTCTCTCCAAGGTGCCTGCACCCTCAGAAGTCCTCATTGGCTGACTCGGGACTTGGAGAAGAACTTCAGGGAGGAGTCTCTAAAGGGAACCTTTAGCCCAGATTTTTCATCTGAATTTCAGACCTGGAGTTCTGTCTCTGAGACATGCCTACTCATTAGCGCTTCTGGAAGTGCCGAGTACTATACAGATGTCACTTATTACACCCACAATTTGATTTGGTGTCATTTCTCCAAGATTGATCTGACTCCCCAGTGGAGGCACAAACATTTTAACCAATGGCTCTTTGCCTCGCTGATCTCTCAGTTTCCTTCCTTTGGGGACCTAACACAGGACTGGGCAGAGGAGAGATTCTCCCTCTGTCACTCAAGTCTGCAGAATGTATTGCCCATATGTCCCAGGCCCCCTTCCTTCCTATAGCCAATCACCATCCTCACCTTAGATTGGATCTAGCTGGAAACTAGGTCTCCCTTGAGGCCCTGACCTTGTCTGTCTCCTACACTTGTGCTCCAAAACTCACTGGACCTATGTGATGGACAGAAGCAACAGCATTGAGACCCTCTTTGTTCAAGATGTTCTGAATCTCTGTGCTCCCACTGGGCAGAGCCTGGGGTCAGCCATGTTGCCTGTCCCCGTGGATGCTGCCCAAGGTAGTCCTGTGGGGAATTGGGGCTCATCCTTACTTAGCTTTCTTTTATTGGAGGCATGGGGGGGGCAAAGGAAATAATTTCCTTTAGAGAGCCCCAGGTGCTATCAGAAATAGTGCTTCTCCTGAGACTGGGAACACAGAATGAGAGCCAACTATGTGACAATGGTCACCTTTTCACTCCACACCTGCAGTCTAAACCGGCTCTGCTACCAACCAGGGTATATTTTCTGTGGTCTTGATACTTTTTTTTTTTATACATATCTAACTAATGTATCACATGCACTTCCTATGAGCTGTCCCAAATCCTCCCAGGAGCAAGGTAGGGAATACATTAATACTTAAAATAAACAAGGTGTCTGTATGTGTGTGTGTGTGTGTGTCTCACTTTGGAAATTCCTTAAAGTCAGAGACCATGTCTGTTTATATAGCACCTGGCACAGTGTCAAATTAAGGCTTAACAAATGAATTTAGATGAAAAGAGGGAAGAAGCTGCATAGACTCTGTGTCTCAGCCCTCCAAACTCCCTCTCTGTTGGAGGCCACTTCCTCATGCTGACCACAAATTCTCATTCTGACCATCCAGGTCTGGCCTGTCAACCCCACCTGTCCCCACACTTGCCATAACCTACCTGATCCTTGCACGTGCTGAACTCACAAATGCTACTTTCCATCGTCAGACAAGGCCACACTCACACCTGGCTCACAGCTTCCCCCCCCTCGGACAACCCTCCTAGCCGCTCCCACACTGAACTAGCCCAACCGGCTTGCTCAACGCTGGGGCAGCCACACACTACCTAGGAAACGCCACCAGCAGAGGTGTTTGAGCTTCCTGTCCCTACACAAGCCTTGGCCCCGTGGGGGCCTCCAGCCAGGCGGGGACCTGGCACAGGGAGGGAGAGGGTAAGCTGCCTTCAAAACTCCAGATGCAGCAGTTAAAAAGAGGACAGAGGCAATGATCCTTCAAATTGCCACATCTGTATAATCTGCCTTTTATTTTCTGCTTCATGAAGTTTTATTTCCTATTATTTATTCACCTCCCCGCCCTCCCCTCCCCCGCCTCTACTCCTCCTTAGCAGGCGACATGCTCAGATGGGTCCTAAGCCTTGGCCTGGGTCTGGCCACCCCCACCCCACTTAGCCCCTCCTTTCTGGCTGCTGAGAGAAGGCACCTGCTCCCCCTCCTCGAACTCCTTTGCTCGCTCACCCAGGGCATCTGGGGGCTGCAACTCTCCGAATCTCTGTGTTCCAGGCTTTAAGTAACCTTCCTCCATCCTCCAAGTAGAGCTCTGATAAAATGAATGTGAGAGGGGCGGGGACTCGTGGAGGTATCGCTTGTGTTCAAGGCCCTGTCACTGTCCCAGGAGTCCCGAAACTCACTGTGCTGTCTCCAGCTCCATCCTCTCCTGACCACACACACCTTTTCTCCCTTCCCGAGCGAGCGATCGTCTCCCACTCCCCACGGGGCCCCCTAACCTCTCTGTATTCCCTCCAGTTATGTGAGCCTGTGGTCAAGAAAGAGGAGGGACAATATGCCAGTAAAGACACGCAGGAAGGAACATCCTGTGTTGTATTTTGTTTGCAGCCTGTGACTCCCCACCTTCCATTTCCCTAACCAGGTACAAAACCAAAGAAACAAGTCTGAGAGGTGCAGGGCCCAAGCGCCAGAGTTTCCAGTAAGCTAGAGCCAAGGCAAGACCAAAAGGGATGGCTCAAATGACCAGGTGGGCATTTAGGAAAAGGATGGTGACATTATTGTTTTTTTTTTCCCCCGTGGGACTGAGGATTGAGCCCAGAAAGTCCTGTGTGATGGGCAAGCATTCTTCCACTAAAGCTGCATCCTTAGCCTGGCATTCAACAGTGTGGGTCTTCCTTGCCTGGTGACCCACTGATCCCTCTGGGTCACAGACAGAGGAGAGCTTGCAGGCAGTGCTCCTGGGGACCAGCTACAGAGAAGGCCAGTCTTGCCAGAGGCCTGGGAGCAGCCAAAGAAACTTTCAACTACTCTGTTTTCTATATGTATTCTCTCTTGTGACTTTCATTACCTTCTGGCTCCATAGACATGCAAAAATCCCATTTCTAAACACTAAGATTTTTCTTCCTTTTGGGGTGTATGTGTGATAATTGCTATTTGGTTTATCTTGTTTTGTTTTGTTTTGTTTTGTTTTTTCCTCATGCGTTTGCCAAAGGGAATGGCTCCATAGCAGGTGGTTCATGGAAGACTTCTGAATGAATGGACTGATGAGTAACATGAGTGGAAAGGAGAATCCTCATGTCCCTACTTGCAATGACCATGTCAAGCTAGTGTCCTCTGGCTTCTGCTCCATCCCAAGGTTCTTTACAAGTCTGGTTATAGTTACACAAATTGAGCCAGAGCCCAAGCCTGGGTAGGTTGGGACACAGAAGCCACCCCAACCAAAGCCTCATTCCAAATATGGATACTAGATATATTGCCACACATGTAATCAGGAGGTGGAGGCAGGAGGATCAAGAGTTCAAGTTCATCCTAGGTTACACAACAAGTTCAAAGTCAGAGACCTTTCCTGTCTCAAAAAGTAAAAAGCAAACAAAACAAACAACAAACAAAAAAACCAAAACAGACAAAAAACACAAACAATAAACAACAAAGAATCCAGACATGGATTTACTTGTTTATGCTGTTTACTTGATGGATGGAATTTAGAAGAGGCTTCTTACCCAAGAAGGCCAGGTGAGACCCTTCAAAGATTTGATAACAATACTATCAAAGGTTCAAGGACAATATCATTCTGAGGGAAATCACAAGGTTCACAATTATGCACTGAGGAACTGAGAAAGATTGCCAACCAGAGGGGACAGGAGCCAGCCACAGCTCTATACTCGATGTCCGGTCATCTAGCAACATCCTTTAGCCAGGGGAGACTAGGTGAAGACCAAGGGCCTCATCTTGAAACAATAGCTAACTGACTCCCAGATATAACACAAAGGGCAGATCCTGTCCCCTCATCAGCCAGAGGGCAATTCAGGAAAGAAATGGTCTCACTGTTGCAGTAAACACTCTAGGAAGCTTCCTTACTCTTCCACAGATAGAAGACCAGACCTACTCTCCCCCCCAAACCACCTACCATACTCCCTCACCGCCCCCACCCCACCTAGTTCCCTTTCTGGTTCTGTTCTGCCTTGGTGGGAAGCAGGTTTCTTTTCTGATCAAGCTCATTCATTTTATGGGCAGTTTCTTCCTGTCCACAGCAAGTCTTCTGGGTTCCCTCATCTCCCCAGAGGCACAAGTGTCAGGAGAACTGGGTGTCTCAGTTCTGGGGCCCCAGGAAGACTGTCCCATAAGGGCTGAAAGGGAAGGGGCAAAGTCACCTTGGTGGTGGAAAGATGGGGTGGACTGGAATGTGAGCTTCCTGTCTGTGCTACTAGTGAGGCCTGAGGTTGCCAGTGACACATTTTCAATCCAGTATCTTGGCCTCTCCTGAAAAAATAAGTAACTAAAAGACAAACCAAAACGCTATATTTCTATATAAACAACTTTCTCATTTAAGAAGAGTTCCTGGAGTTTTAGCACCAGGTGTGTTTGTGTGTGTGTGTGTGTGTGTGTGTGTGTGTGTGTGTGTGTGTGTGTGTGTGTGTGGTGTGTTGTGTTTGGGCTTGGGCTCCTCAAACTAATGAGGTAAACTAAGGTGTCTTAGGTGAGGAGAGGATGCACTGGGGAGGATATGAAAAGGGCAGGGATATGGGAAGGGCACTCTTGGCTGGGGGTCAGGGTCCCTGGGCTGCGGGGTGTGGGGGGCATGGCTGGGAGGCGGGGCATGCCCTGCTTGTGGGAGGATGTGCTAGTTGTGGGTAGGGTGGGAAGACTGTGCCTTAACTGAGGAAGAGTGGCCTGGCTCTGGGGAGAGGTCCATGGGAGAGAAACACTGTGGAAGAAAAGGAGAGAGCAGGGGGTCTCCGCGAGGGGAGCGGGTGGGAAGGGAGGCGTGATGAGAGGGAGGGTGTTGGCTTCATGCTGTTACTAGTTTGATTTATCCCTAATGAGTTCTCAGCACATGGCTGCTCCCGGCTCACTCCAGGGGCCAGCACGGCCTCCTGTGGGCTGAGCCCGCCCCGACTTTGCAGCAACAGCGGCTGCTCGCTCAGAAAAGAGCCAATTTCCACGCTGCACAGTCCGCTTCACTCAAGGGAAATCACATTTCCCTGGGAGAGCCGCAGGCAGTGCTTCACTCCCCAGCCTGGCCCACTGCCACAGGGCACAGATGTGGAGGAGCCGCCGCTCCTCCTCCACTGGACCTCCTCCCTGCACCCCAAATCTCCTGAAGCTGCTTCATGGCCGGGTGGCTCAAGAGAAGGAGGAGGTTGGCCAGAGGAAGCTGTCCAGTGGAAAGGGAGACCTGTGCTGCCTGCCTCCTCCAGGGAAAGCCAGGTGCTTGGACTCTTTATGGGGAGCGGAACTGCAGCAGAGAGATTAATGGGTGGTGAATGTGCGTGCACATATGCTGTGACTGTCCCCAGAGCCCCGTGGACAGGGACCTGCCTTCCAGATAGGGCCCATTCCAAGGTCTGTGTGAAAGGTTCAGGCATTATGCTGGCCTGCCCCTGTTACCTGGTGGAATCCACTCAGGCAATACCCTGGTCAGCCCAAGGTTCCATGGGAAAGAAGTCTGCACGCAGGTGCAGAGGACCCCTTTAAAAGATAAGTCCCTGCCCCTTTACGCTCTCTGTTTCTCTCTCTCTCTCTGTTCCCACTCTCTGTCTCTCTGTTTCTCTGTCTCTCTGTTCCTCTGTCTCTCTGTTTCTCTGTCCCGCTGTCCCGCGCTCTGTGCGCCCTGTCTCTCTATGGCGACCGGCCATGGCAGTCAGCCATTTACCCTGTTCCTCTTCTTAGTCTCTCCATTCTGCCGGCCCTTATAATAAACTTATAGTTAATATGTATGTCTCAGCAATTTCTCTTTTCTTCTTTTTAAACAAAACAATAACACTGTGTTGCAAAGGGTCCCAGAGAGCCAAAGCAACGAGAAGAGGGAGAGGGTGGAGGAGGAGGACTCCTCTGACGTTTTCTGAGCCCACTCGGGACCTCCAAGATCTTCTCAAGCACGAATTCACATCCCTAAAGACGTCAAGGTCCTTCACAGAGAGGAAAGGAATGGCTGCTTAGGACTCAGCAGAAGAGAGACAAGAGAGGAATGAGGTGAAGAGAGGGAGGAGAGAAAAGGCAGAGCGGGGCCTTTCCCCAGAATCCCAGAGATGCTCCAGGTAGGCTCTGATGTCAGAAAGTAATTATGGAGGAGCAATCTGCTCCCCCACCTCGGGAATGCTTTCTGATTCTAAAGGCCTAAGAGTAACTGCCAGTAGGTAGCTGGGAGAACATGAGGCCAAGGGCAGAAGGGAATCAAAGACCAGCCTGGAACAGCCATGCCTCAGCACATCCCACAGTGTGCTCTGCCGCCTCCTGGGCCTTCTCTCCAGAGCTACTGCCAAGGAGCTCTAACTGACCCAGTAACCTCTGTCCCTCCCCAAGAAGAGAAGAGCTTGTGAGGTGTCTCAGAAGCAGGGCCATGCCCAGACTCCTACTGCCTTAAAAAGAGTGAATATTAATGGGTTCGGTCATAGTCTCTGGTCTTCTGAGGACCAGCTGATGACCTTGTTAAAGCAGCTCTTAGTCTTAGTTTCCCCAAATGCAAAATGGGGCTGGCCACAGGAAACTCAGCTTAGAACAGATGTTGGGAGATGATGTGGTATCAGAATCAGATACATTAGAGGATATGAATACGTTTTGTACACAGAACAGATGAAAACAGACCTTTGGGGGTCTAAGGCTCAAGGAAAGACAGAAATGTTGTCCATGGCCCCCATCTGACGGGCTGGTGGTGAGGCACAAGCCCACTGATGGCGGACACGAGATCTTCAGTATCCTCTTCCTATGTCCACCCCTAAGGAAATTATGTCAAAGGATAATTACATTGATTTAGGCCAGGGAAAGATACATTTGGAGAAAATAAGACATCTGAACGGTGGGGGCAGATGGGGATGGGGAAACCTTGGTGAGTCTGGGATGTCACTCTCTCCAGGTCTTTATTTCAGGATCTGGGGACTGTGGTCACTGAACACTATTCCTGGAGCTTTAGGTGGAGTATGTGCCTGGCACACAGTAAGCAGAAGATACATTTCCTAGTAACAACTTGTGGCAAGAATTCTGGAAGGCAGGAGAGGTAGGGAAAGGGGGTTTACAGACAGCCTAAGGAAGGTGGGGAAAGGGAGGCTTACAGACAGCCCCTCTGTGTGTAACAGAGGGGTTACACACAGCCTCAGGCTGGCCTGGAGGGGGAAGTCCCAGCTTCTCTTCCCCAGCCACCTTCCTGACTTGGAGCTTGGGGACATAGAGCAGAGAGTCAATGGCAGCCCTGCCTGTGTACCTGGGGCCCATTCTTCCTGTTTACTGTCTTGGGCTTGATGCAAACTCCTCCCCAGGCTCCCTGCTGGAAGGTCCTGGGAAGCGTGGAGGATTGGGGGAAGAGAGGGGTGGACAAGAAGTGCTGCTTTAATGCTGAAGTGGTTTTCAGGGTGAAAATGATTGTCCCAGATACAGTAGAAGAGGAGATCGAGAGTAAGGTGCTCCACACTTTGGTAATCTTCCAGGCAAACACCTCATCCTAAGTCCTCCCGCTATTATAGGCTAGTCCTCCATAGCCCACAGAAACCAGCACCCCAACTCCCCCTGAAGAGTGAACTAGTCCTCTCAACTTGCAGTCACCCATAGATCTATCCCTGACCCCACACCCAAGGCGGACATGGCCTTTTAGCTCAGCCCCAGTAGCCATTGTACACCCTTTCTTCTTCTTCGTGTCCTCTCATATGCTGCAACCAGACTTCTCCCACAACCACCCCAGCATTGAGACACTGTGAATAGTCCCTCTCACACAGTCTATAAATGAGTATGTTTTCTGACCCCAAAGGGGACTCTAGTTTGTCTTTGGATAGAATATCCAATATCTGAATAGGTCCTGGAGAGGACTTACTGATGTTGGGTCATACCACATCATCTCCCAACATCTGTTCCTGTGGTTACTAACTGAGCTCAGAAAAGGGAAGTTAAGTTTTGCATCAGACATTTGTCAGATCCCTCTATCATGAGAGTGATTGCTGGGGGTACATGGTATCTCGGAAGGAGTTTTGTTTATAAATTCAAGGATCACTGTGGGGGCTCATAGAACACCATGAATTTCCGAGTGATTCTCAGTTATGGGTGGCTGTAGGGTACTCATGAATCTGATGGTTCAGAGATATGAACAGCCTCCGTTGAGAGAGGCCAGATTCCTGCTGCCAAGCCTACAGACAGAGGAAATCCCTGTTATTGAAAACAGAGCCTCAGTCCAGACAGCCTGTGAGCAGTCAAGGACAGGGTTTTTTCATGGGAAGCGAATGACCAATTGAGCTGGCTTGTCCCACCCCTGCTCCCTGAATGTTCCTGGCACCCCCTTTGGAGTATACTAGAAGAGGTAACAATCTTAACTCTCTCCTTCTGTCCCCCAAACCAAGGAGCCCCTGGAAGGGATGATGAATCCTCCCTTCCACCAAACTCTATCCTGCTATCTTCCCAGGCACCCTGCCCTCATTCCATTTGGGTCCAGCACAGAGGGAGGGTTCATATAGATGCCACATAACTCCCCTCCCAAATGGGGGAACAAACGTGTGAAGAGCAAAACAAAATAGAGCCTTGGTAGCAACCCCTCTGCCATTCCTTCCTTGTACCCAGAACTGTTTGGTATTCCTGAAGAGGGCCCTGTAGTATTGGTTGTATTTAGTGGTAGTGCTGGGTTGAGGATAAGAATACCTAGTTGAATCCACGGCTTCCCCCTTTTGGCCACATCATCCCATGTCTTTCCAAGCTGAGTTTCTCATATGTAAAAGCAGGCTAATCTGAACTTGTCTTCCTCAGTGCCCCCAACACTGTGCCTGGCACAAAAGAGAAGTTTGTCTTCTTGCTTGCTTCCTTCAGCATCATGATGCTTGAAGCTGCTGTTTATGTGGGACCCAGGCTATACTTATTTCTGTATCTTCAACTCACCCCTGACACTCTGCATTTCAGTTAATACCAACAGCAACTGCTTATGGGGAGTGTATGACTGGCATGGCACTGTGTCACAGGCTTACTTTATGCTGGCATCTGCTTAGTAGATCAACTCAAAATTTGGAATAATAGATTTACCCAGAACTGGACGTCTACTAAGGCAAAGAGAGATGCCAAGCCAAGACATTTAAAATGTCCCTTCTAATCTACATCTTCAAAGTGAGTTTGCCAATCACTTGGTTCTGTGCTTAGAGGACATCCATCCCCAAGGTGCCCCAAAACCTGAGACCAAGAGCAATGGTTTATTGAGTCATGTGGTAATGGTGGGTTGTCTTTAAAAAAAGAAAAGAGTATCAAGGAGAAAAGCCCAACATAGTAGGGAAACAATTCACTCAGAGGCCAAAGTCTGGGGGATGGAAAGAGGGAAGCTTGACCCAAACAGAGCTTCATTTACGGTATTTACAGTGAGGTGGTGTTGGGGGGAAGGAGCTGAGGAGCCAGAGAGGGAATCTTGTTGCTGGCCTCAGGGTCTCTTCGGTGGCTGCGTGGGCTAGAACTGCGGAAAGCACACTTGAATTGGCAGGGCTATTGAGAAGAGGACATGGTAGTCCCAGACGTCATGTCTTGCTCTGTGTAGAGCCTCGATGCACTTCCCAGAGGACAGGTTCACTGTTGCCAAAGGGTGACCCACTGGTTGAGAGGCTAGGGGGTACTTGTAGGCTCACATCAACAGGAAAGGGAAGGTCAGCTGACATCCCCAGAAAGTTGCTGGTTGACTTGCCCAGCAGGTGGTAGAGGCTGAAGATGGTAACTCCTAGGATGGCTGTTAGGTAGAGCATTGGCCCTTGGCTATGACTAATGGGCTAGAAGGACTTGCTTAAAGTCCATAATTGCTGGAGTTGTGTTGATGTATTGATGTTGGTCCTTGTACACCCGCAGGCAGGTCTTATTCTAAGTTCTTTGTGAACCCTTTTTCTCTCGTTTGGTGGGTACCAGCCTGGGTACATCTCTCCTCTAGTTCCATCTCTTTTGAAATGGGATGCGTCTTGCTTCCTGGAACTCCTGTCCCCCACAAAAGGAATCTTGGAGGACAGTTTGGCTTTCTCCAAGGTCATCCTGACTTTCATGGTTCATTACATTGACCACACAGGGAGTGAGCCTCGATGCTGAAATTGTGGTTATTTTTCATGTAATAAATAAAGATTCCTTTGTGTGACTCTCTGGGGCCTGTCTCAGGCCAAGTCCTCCTGTTGCCAGGTTGTTCCCACTGTCCCCATGACAACTACAGATGGTCAAAGGCCGTAGCAGAGGTGGGCGGTGCACTTGGCCTTGTTGTAGAACTGTAATAATATGGGGAACCTGGACACATTAAAACAACAACATTATTGCTGGTCAGAGAGGAAGCTGTACCATGGTGTTCCTCCACAACTGCTGACCTTTAAGACAGCACACGTTAATCATTTATCCCTCCCCCCCTGCCCCGCCCATCTGACCATCAAAGATTAACTCCTCTCCAGCCTTTCCTCCTTCTCCATCCTCACCTTTTGAGTTTCTAGCCAGAAAAAATGATGGCTTCTTGCCCCCTACCCCTCATGACTGCTTTGACCTTCAACAGTCTTGCTTCAAGGAGTAGGCAATAGAGAATAGTTATATGTGGCACTTCAAAAACTGAGTACAGTGGGGGTCTCTGGGATGCTCTCTAACCTTGCCTAAAGAATGACAGGTCAGACCATCTTCTTCTGAACACCCAAAAGAATTGTCTCTTGGCTGGTCCAAGAGATTCTGGACTTGAGGGACTCCTACCCAGCTCACCTGGAAGGCCCTCTTGGTCCCACCTGCCTCATCGTCTTTGCCCTTTCTGACTAAACTGAACAAGAGGTAGCTTGGAGTTGAACACATCTATCAGACTTGGAGTTGAACACATCTGTAACAGAGTACAGTTAAGTCCCCTATGGGTCATTTTGGGACTCTAAGATATGACAATAAAAGAAAGGATTTTAGGGGATGGATGGTCCAGCCAGTTTTCCAAGGTGTCTATGAAACTAGACATCTTCAAGATCACTGTTTCTCTCTGACTCAGATTTGCCCAAACAACTGATAGGGCTACCACTTAAGAAGGCTTTCGAAGAATTCCATAAGTTCTTTGTGGACTTATTGTCCTCATAATCTTCCCCAAACAGTTCAGGGACCCAGAGCAAGACAGGGGTGAAAAAGCAGTCTCAAAGCTCATCGAAATTCACTTTCCAGATATCAACCCTGAATACTGTTCACTTCTCAGGCCAAATACAAGGAACTGGATAGAACAATGCTTTGGTGGTGACTCATAACTATTTCCAACCTATTTAGATGACTAATGAGCAAGGTGGCATCTTGGCCTCAACTCCTAAGAAGGAGTTGGCAGTGTACAGGGAACTCTTGAATAGTGCCCCCTGGCAGAACCATAAGCAGGTAGGCCAGAAACTCTAGGGCTTTGCTTGACTGTAACTTCCCTTGTCTACCCTTGCCCTTCAAGGCTTGATTCCTGGATTTTACACAAAACAAAATTTAACAGGCACGGCTGTGGAAAGAGAAATATGGAAACTGTAGAATGTGTGGCCTTTTGTTCTCTTCCCTAAACCCACCTGATACTGAGATCTGCTGCTGCTATCTTCTGTGACAAACAGCTACCATCTCTCTAGACATTCCCTCTAACCTGGGGCCTCCCAGCTCTTTGGTCTGGCTTCATTCCCCACCACAACCCTTCCCTGCCCCTCAGGGATTCTGGACAACCCCAGGAACTTACTCAGCAGGCTGGAGTTGGGGAAGCGCCAGGCCTCGCTGTAGGAGGAGTAGGGGGTGTGGCTGTAGGCATTGCCAGAATATTCACTTCCTGTTGGAGCACACAGGTAAGACCTTTGAGGTTCATGACACCAGCATGGGGACTAGTATGGGGAAGACAGGTCTGTAGGGCTGGGCAGACTGAGTCCATAAATGAATGACACTGGACAGAGCAGGTAAAACCAGGACAGGGACAGTAGAGCTCAGGATGTTCTCCAGTGTGGGTCATTTGGGGCAGTTCCTTGATACACGGAAGCCCTCTGAGAGCCCTGGGAGGCAGATCCCCATTTTCCAGATAAAGAAAGTGAGACTCTCTATGACTTGCAGAAACTCACACATGTTGAAAATTCGGTGCAGTGTGGAAACGGCCAAACTCTAGGAGCCAGATTCAAATTTTACTCTTTCAGCTACCAGGACTCTACAGAAGGGACTCTCCAGAGGGGGCTGGTGGTCAGAGAGGGAACCAATGCTCAGACAAAGTCATGCCCTTGCTTTAAGCAAACTTGGTATATGCATTTACACAAGGTGTGTGAGATTACCTCTTCCTGTCAGCTGATCCTTAGCTTTCCCAAAATAATTATGTTTGTCAAAGAACTTACTAAAGAATTCCCTTTCACAACAGCAACAAAGTGGAGCTGACTACCACACCTGCCACTGATGTGTAATTTAAAAGTTACATGGTATTTCTGTAACTCATGCCCTTCTCATCTCTCCTGACCATCCTATGAAGTTTTCTCCTGGACTACCAATTTATACAATGAGAAACCAGAGTGGAACCTGAGGAAGTAGTTTGTCTACTTGCACTGTTGACCAATGATGGACCATGAATTTGACCTTAGAACTCTTGATCATAGACTCCAGATAATTCCTTCAAGTATTTACTTCATTTACAAATCCAGCCAGATTCTAGCCAACTTAGTATTCAAAATATGTTTACACAGTCTTTTGGAATCTCATCTGTGATTGTGAGCTAGGTGCAGTCTGTGACTTCTTGTCTCCACCCCAGACCTTGGAATGAAGGTTTGAAACTCCTCAGCTCTGGAACTGGCTGGTCTGAAGTCAGGTCTCTACCTTCCACGTTTGGGCTTGGATATGTCACTTTCTCTCTCCCTGATCCTAGTGTCCTTGCCTACCATGAGGGGCCAACTCTTGTCCCTATCTCATGGGATTTGGGTGAAGATTAAACGAGATGGTCTAAGAATCATGTTCTTGGTAAAAGCAGTGTCAATAAATGTTGACTTCTTTCTATTTTCTCCTGAAACAGGGGCAAAAAAAAAAAAAAAAAAAAGGTTCATGGCTGGGTGCTCTTCCAGAAGATCCAAGTTCAATTCCCAGCATCCACATGGCAGTTCATAACTGCCTGTAACTCCAGTTTCAGGGTATCTGGCACCTTCACACAGACATACATGCAGGCAAAATACGAATGCACATGAAATAAATAAATTATTTTTAAATGTTCAGTGGATACGTGGATCAGTTGCACAGTCAATCTTAAAGGCTGGCTGGGGCCTTATTGAGGAGTTGTCATTTGTATGAGTAGAAGCCAGAAAAGAGCCTGAGGTAGGGGAAGGTTTCAGAACTCTTTTTGTGTCTAGTGTTTCCATACCAGGCAACAAGGACTTTCTTTGGGTTAAGGACAGACCCAAACACAGATCTGGAAGAAAATACATGTCCAAGAAAAAGGCAAGGGGGGGGGGAGCTGATGGAGAAGAAAACTACGAAATTAGCTAACCCAACCATTTACTTATGAATGAAGAAACTTCTATGCAGAAGGTCTCAAGGCTTTTCCCCAAGGTGACAATGCTAAATAAGAGCCTTAACTGAAGCCTGGCTGCCATGTTCCTCTGACAGTGCTTGATCCTTCAGCCTATAGTGGGACCTAAGCCTGTTTACCACTAGTGTATTCCAGTTTCCCTGGTTTCAGCATTCCCTTGGAGGAGGCCAATTCCATTCTGGCTGTCCAGCAAGGGCCCCCATCCTATGCCCTTACTCTGGCCTCCCAGTGCTGAACACTGCGATCTCTAAAGGTCAAGGAAAAGAGTTGAGAAACACGTTGTGTTTGTCCTCTCATTTTATCACTCATTCGTGCATTCACTCACTGGGCATTCATTCATTTAATATATACTCTGCATGCCTCTTTACCTCCGTCATTGGGAAGCTGGGATAGAGGCTGCATCTGCCTTCATAGTACCTTGGAGTGTGGCATTTCTGCTACTAGATCTGTCAACCTGCATACCGTCACAGATAATGAAATGCCACTGTGCCTAGGAAAGGCTAGTTCCCTTTGTTCTTATATAGCATGCCACTAGCCTCTTTCTCTGCCTCGGGGTCTCTGCCTTCATCCTCACATTCTACTCCAATCAGGCCAATGCTGATCCAGGCAAAGTGCCTTAAGTCAAAGCTGATAATTCTAATGACCATTTCAAAAGCAGCAACTCCCCCAGCCTCTTAGTCCCTCACTTCCTTTGGAATCTGCATTACTCAGTCACCCACATTGCTTTGCAACTTGCCTACCTTTTCTACTTACTCTCTTCCTGTCCCTTCTTTGTAAGGATTCCACATAATGTGGAAGAACCAACCCCAGCTTCATTTTAGAGCCTTCTGAGACATCAAGCTTTAGCTAATCATTTCAACTCTATTACGACCTCTGAACCCTTGATTTCCCCCGCACCGCTTCCTCTCCTGCTTTGTTACTTACCATCATCATCTATGACACTCCCCAAGCCCAGTGGAGAGACATCTATCCCACGTTTGTTGCCGCTATGTCTCATCTACTTGCTGTCGGGTTTTGTTCTATTTATCACCAAAACATACTGAGTGTCTCTCTTATCCTTTCCTAGCTAAATATCTGTTGTTCATCTCTTCCACAAACTAGAGCAATTATCCCCTAATTTGTCTTTGTGTCTACAATCTATTTCCTCAAGTATCTGAGCAGTGTTCTAAAACATGGCCCCGCTGCCACCCATTCCTCCCCACTCTGTGGTGCTTTCTCCAGATGCTCACGACCCTTTAATATGCTTTTGGTATACTGTCATGTTCAATTAGCTTTTCCTGCCTCGGGGCCTTTGCGCTTGGTCTTCTTTGGGGCTAGGGATGGTCAGCCTCAGTTTATTCCTTGGCTGACCACTTTGAAAGTCTTTTCAGAAAGGCCTTCCTCTCTATTCAATCTAAAGTGGTTATCTGCTCTCCCTGTGGCTCTTCGTTGCATCATCACATTTTATTGCCTTTACAAAGTTATCTCCATGTGATATTATGTTTATCCATTCATTGGCTTGCTCACTGCTTGTTCTTGTCCATTGTCACAGATAGAGGGGCATGTTTTGTGCATTTCTGCAGGCCCAGTAGATCTTCTCTAGTATTTATTAACTGAAAAAGTGCTATGTGGATAATAGAAGCATCAGTAATGAGAGAATGGATGCCAGGAGGGTGGCTGGGAAGGGAGTTAGGTAAAAGTATGGACACATGGAAGAAGGAAAACATTGGATGCATGGATGGAAAGGCTGATGGGTAGAAAGAGCAAGGATTGATATGTGTATAGATGGATGGATAAGAATAAGCAGATAGATGGGTGAAAAGAGAAAAACGAGGGATGGGAGAAAGCATGGATAGATGGCAGGATGAATCTAACTATCTAATCTGTTGGTTCTGTTTTACAACTGGTGTGAAAGCCATTAACTATTTGTAGGGTCAGGCTGTAGCTTGCATCTTTATTTATGGCATGATGGAATGCAGTGTGGGAAAATGGAAAGAGGCACAAATGTTAAATCAATAGGCATGTGTTTGAACAACACTTTGTATCACCCCTGAGCACATCATTTGGCTCTTGTAGACCTTGGTTTCCCTAGCTATGAAACTTGGATTTATTGTAAGGATAAAAGAGAAATAAGTTACACAAATAAATGACCATGTATGCAGAAATGTATAATAAATTACCACTTATTCCTTTGCAAAACTGATTGAAGAATGGAGCAGACATGCCTTATTTGAAGCCTTACATGTGCCTTAGATGTCTGCAGTAGATGCTTCATGCATTAAGAGACTTTAATGGAAAGAATCGTCAGTCAGTCTACTGAGAGACCAAAGGCAATGGTAAGAGATGGATCTGGTGTTATTTCTCTACAAAAGACATTCCTTCAGAAGTCATTTGCACAAGAGTGCTCTTAGGAACCAGGTGATTCATTTTAATGACATTGCATTTCCTGGAAACTAATGTGGACACAGCTTACTAGAAATCCATCCATTGCATACAGTGAGACCCTTCCCTTTCACAATTCACTTGCAATCTATGCGATGGGTGTGGTGAATGCACATGTACGTGTACGTGTATGTGTGTGACTCACACAAGCAGTGTACATGGATGCTTGTGCCTGAGAGTATTTCTTCACAACACCCACTCTAGGAGAGGTCTTCCTAGAAGCAGCTCTTCCTCAGTCTTCCAGCTACCTTCCACATCATACTCTGGTCCCAGGAACCCCTTGCCCTGGACCTGCCCCCAAGAATCATTCACAGTTAAGAGAGAAAGAGAGAAAGAGAGAGAGAGAGAGAGAGAGAGAGAGAGAGAGTCTTGCTTCATGTTACTTCCTTCTCCTCTAAGCAGGCAGCAGGGAAAGTGGATGGCTTGGAAAAAGGAGGTGCAGGGAGCAGACTGGAGCCTAGGATTTTGATTGAGAGTCCCCATTATCCACACTCTTAAAAAAATAACCGAATCTTTTCCTTTTTTATCTTGACCAATCTCATTTCACGCTCCACAAGAGGGAGGGAGGGAGGGAGAGAGGGAGTCCGGGGCCAGGAGGGAGAGAGGAGTCAGAATTCTGTATTTTCAACGCTGCATTAACCA
This sequence comes from Cricetulus griseus, assembly GCF_003668045.3. NCBI lineage: Eukaryota > Metazoa > Chordata > Mammalia > Rodentia > Cricetidae > Cricetulus > Cricetulus griseus. The sequence goes on from NC_048599.1 coordinate 135,766,466, forward strand.
CATCGCCACGGTAACCGGCAGCAACAAGTGCCAGCTCAGCAGGTTCCCAGGGAGCAAAGCCTCCTCTCCTTGCTCCCTCCCCTCTCTCTGCCTAAGAGAACTCAACCCACCTGCCTGTGCACAGGGTGCCCAGAGTGGGTGGCTGGCTGGCAAAGATTAACCCCTGCCAGGAGGAAGCAGGTTTGGTGGAATATGGGTCCAAGTCTTTAGTGTCAGAGCCAGGAAGGTTGGTAGAGGGTTGGTATGGGGTGTCGGGGGAGGGGTGGAGAGTGTCACACATGGCCCTGAGTTCAGAGCCCTTGCCCAAAGCTTCAGGCCCTTATACCTCTATGGGCAGTGGAAATGGCTCCATTCTAACCATTCATCCATCCCTGGGGCTTTCCCACATGGCTCCTAAAAGACTGAAAGAGTATTGTCCAGACCCCGAAATCCTGGGTCATTGGATCATAACTGGCAGACGGACACCAAATGGACTGACTGTCAAGTAAAATTCCAGGACATTCCAAATGAGTGTGAAGGACTCTTAGCTCATACTCTAGTATCCTTAGAGTCAGTAGAATCTGAGCCCTACTCAGTGTTGAGTGAGTGTGGAATGCAAAGGAAGATGTAATTTCACTCATTTCATCATCATCATCATGTTCATTTTTCACCATTATCTTCACCATTGTTATCATCATCATTGTCATCATCATCATTCAAATTAAGATTTTATTGAAGAGGTAAATTGAGATCCATCTGATTTGATTTAAATCATGGGAGACCAGAGGTTAACTCATGTTTGTCTCACAGTGTTTGTTGTATGCTCTTCCATATTTAAAAGTGGACGAGGAGGAAGTAGGGGAGCGTGGACATAGGTCTGTCTATGTGGAGGCCTTGGGAGAAGACTGCTAAGCTGAAAGAAGTCAAGGAGCCAAGACGACACTGGGGATTTTCCCTAGGTGTTTATATGAAGGTAACCCTTAAGGTACCCCTTTGGCCTATCCTTCATTGTCCTTTGGGAAGCCTATGAGTGGAACACAGACTATCTCTGTCACCTATTGTCTCCCTATTTTTTCAACACTTCTCTTTTGCAATGTGTATGCCCAGTCCCTTAACCCTTACCTGCCACCATGCCTGCGATAGCAGAAGAGGCATAGCTGCCCTGTCCACTGGTGGGGATATGGGGTGGGTATCCAGGCAGCGTGGGCCCCACCATCTCTCGCCCTAGTAAAAGACACCAAAGAGTCATTAGTCAGTGTACAGGTGGCTCCTATGCTCACCATCCCACCCTGCTGAGGCTCAGTGTGTCTCTCCTTAGCCAATACTGCTGGAGCCGCACACATTTTCCAAACCTACTTTCGGTCTCCTATGAGCCCACATTCTTCTTTTCTCTAGAGGGTAGAGGCTCACCAAGCAAGGGGCTCTTGCAATTGCAGTACTACTTTGTTCCCCATTCCCTAGGAGCTTTACTTTCACAAAGATTACTTTATTCCTCCACAAAAATGTCAAGGCATTGGGTGCCAGGGTGGTGTCTCCTTAGTCCTTATCTTCCTGCCAGCATAGCAGTTGGCACCAGTGGACTAAATAGATAGATGAGAGGCCACTACTCAATGCATCATTTTCACCTGAATTTCAAAAGAATGACAAAACCAGGCCTTGTGACATAAAGGTAGATGGATGATCCATCACTGTCCTTTGGGAAATATGTGGCAGACATTGCTAATCAACCATAGAGGAAGCTCCTATTGGTTGGCCTGGACTTCCAGGTGGATACAATTAATCAGAACAGCAAGGGACATGAAACATATTGACTATTCCTGACATAAAAGGAAACATCACTGAGAGACTGTTGACTGTCCACATGATCCTAAGTGGCATTCTTATCAATTGTACTTAAAATGGCATCTTTGGGATGTTTCATCCCTGATCTAGCTCTGCTTATCTGTGATTTGTGTCAGGACTACATCCTAGAGACACCAGGGCCATCTCCCTGCATCTGTCTTTCCTTCACACTGGGAAATGAAAGCTTCCCTTCTGGGAGACCTCACCTGGCCTTTGATGTTCTCATCTATGCCTGCCCAACAACCAGAGCCCTTCCACTGCTCCCCTCCTCGTTATTCCTGTTCTGTGTGCCAGATCAGAATCTGAACATCCTGGTTTTCCCAGGTCTGTTCGTGTGATGACCACTGACTCAGAATGTCTAGTAACAATGGCCAGTCTACTCTTAAAATGCTCCAATGTGAGTAATGAATTATTTGGGCAAACTAGTTCTTGGTGATGCCTGTAGAATTCCATCTGAGTGATGTTGACATTATTGTTGTGCAGCTGTCCTACACATTAAAGGGTATTGGGCAGAATCCCTGGCCTCTACCCACCAGATTCCAGTACACCAGTGAGACAAAGTATCTCCAGACATTGCTGTATGTCCCCAGTGCGGAGGAAGCAAGGGATAAAATCACTCCTGGTAGAGAGACCATTCAGCCCAAATGCTTTCTACCACCTTCCTGAGGGGCTGCCTGGGAGCCCCTGTCAACCAGCTCACCAGACCTACCTTCTCCATGTCACAGATTGTCCCCTCTTCCCATATGTCCTCCCAGATCCTTCATACCTAAACTTCTTGAAAGGGTACCTGGTTAATGATGATAAATGGGAAGGTACATACCACGAAGCCCTGTGAATTGTCAGCCCCACAGTGACTAACTCTTTCTTATCCATGAGGACAATTCTTTCATCCATCGAGTACTTATTGAGAAAGTTTTAAGGGCTAGGCACTTGGGGACGAGAGAGAGAGAGAGAGAGAGAGAGAGAGAGAGAGAGAGAGAGAGAGAGAGAGAGAGAGCAGGCACCAAAGAGCAAAGCTTGGCACTAAGTTGAAATGGCTAAGATGGGCTTTAGGTTCAGCCCATCAAACAATACCTGTACTTACAAGATCTGCCCCTTTTCCAGAGAGAAGGGGCTAGGAATCAGAGGGCTAGAGGTACTCATCCTGTTTATATTGCCTCCTATTTGCCCTGAGACCAGCCACTCTGACCCTAAGTCTGTTTCCTCATATGCAAAATGGGGGTGGGGTGGACATGAGTGGCCTTATACAAACTAGTCCTACAACTCTGGCATTATCAGTATAATTCAACCTGTTGCCTCATGTTCTAGGTAGACACTGTTTAGTGCAATGGACACATTCTAGAAATGCCCATATCAGTGAAGTTCTTGCAGAAAAACATCCTGTCAAAAATAAGCTGTTAGTATTTGTTATTGAAAACGGCATTAAGATTTTTAGACGCCGGAACACATGTTTCAAACCAACCATCTTTACTGAGTATCTAGCTGTGACTGGCATTGAACTAAACAGGTGGTTTCTGTTCACCTTACATAAGGTCATCAGAAGAACAAAGGATGGGCTGGAAACACTAGGAAAGAAAGGGAAATGTGACAATGAGGAATAAACACAAGATTTACCCAAAATAAACTTTGAGTTTCAAGTGAAGGAGTCAACAATATGACACCATTGACACCATTACCAGGGGGCAATGATCGGGAAAGGGTGATGTGATGGAAGGGGAGCAGGGTGATGGGCATCTGGGTGACATATTGGAAAGAGATCTGGGCTGACTTAGACTTTGTACATTTGCTTTCTTCTTTCTTACCTACTAGATGGAAGGAGAAAGCAAGAAAGGGGGGAAGGAAGAGAGAGAGAAGAGGGAGGGAGAAGGAAGGAAGGCAGGAGGGAGGGAGGAGAGAGAGAGAGAGAGAGAGAGAGAGAGAGAGAGAGAGAGAGAGGTATTTTGAAACTGAGACTGAATACTAGATCCAGGCAAGACTATGAACAAATTACTTAATTTCTCCAGGCCAAAATCCTCCTATTTGCCATACAAGGATGTAATTCAGAGAAGAGCTTGTGACTTGGGTTCACTTTATTTCCTGGTTGGTGGGACCTCTTGGCACACTGTGGAGGATTTTGAGGCAGGGCCCATATCTTCCATGAATTAAGATTAGTTTTGGCTCTCTGGCCATCTATTTGCTAATGCTAGTCTGCTGTTGCCTGAGCCTTTCTGGTGCTGGCAGCCTGTAGTCCCAGGCCTCCTGTCCTCCTGGTCATTTGCAATCCATGAACAGCTTTTTCATCTAGGCTGTCTGGTGCAGAGTTCCTGGGCACATACCTCAGGCCACAGTTTAACCCACTGATCTCTATCAGTGATCTCTATCAGTGGGGCCCCACCCCATGAATTATTTTGCTCTTGCAAAATAATTCACTGGTCTCTGTCCCTCTATTCAGGGATTTTAATCTTCATTTCTCCTCAGTTACCTAATTTTCTCTCAGCAAGAAAGATTTCTGAATCAATGGCCCAAACAGATCACTGACAACTTCCCCTCATAAAACCTGGCCCTCCTGGAAAGACAATTTTTTTTCTAGAACACCACCCTACCCAAACTGTGCCTTCATAGACTGTCTTAACAGTTCCACAAAACTCTCTGCTTTAATTTCTTTTATTTAGAGAAGACGTATGTGTTCATGTATTTTATGTATATGGATGTTTCATCTGTATTTACATCCTCACACCAGAAACAGGAATAGTATCCCGTGGGTCTACAGTTATAGAAAGTTGTGAGCCACCATGTGGGTGTTGGGAATTGAACTCAGAGCCTCTGGAAGAGCAGCCAGTGCTCTTAACCGCTGAGCCATTTCTCCAGGCACTCTGCTTTAATTTCTTAAAGAACAAGATTTTGTAGTGTGGGAGTATAGCTCAGAGGCAGAGCACTTGTGTGACTTGAATTTAATGCCCAGTATTGGAAAAACAAAAAACAAAAAAAATGAAAATAAAGTCTTTCAGAGAGTCAAGAATCTTGAACCACGCCAGGTGTGGTGACACACGTCTTTAATCCCAACACTCACAGGCAAGCAAGATCTCTGTGAGTTCCAAGCCAGCCTGGTCTATAGTGAGTTCCAGGACTGCCAGAGTTACATAGTGAGACCCTGTCTCAAAACAAGAAACAAAACAACAACAGAGAATCTTGAACAATCTAAGAAACAAAACAACAGAAGCCACCAGCTGGAGATGGACACACCCTCTGGTCAGACATACCCTCCTCCCCATTCTGTTTTGAAGGCTCTTCATAATCAATATATCCTTACTGTCTTGCTCCACCTCTACATTCCAACAGACTTCCAATGGGGCCTCTTGTAAAAGTGTTGACATCAACACAGGTTGTCTGGCTACAAAGTGGGGTTCTCTAGGAAAATTCTGGCCCCCCAGAATTCTTGGTAAATATTCTAATTAGAGGTAGAGAGCAGGAACAGAAAGCCATTAGCTAGAGGAAGGAATCCAGAGGGTAGAGGTGATTTTAGACTATTTCATTTGACCCCTTTGATGTCTGCCCTCTGTGTAACCCCTTTTCAATGCCTTATCTTGTTCTCAGAGCAAGGAGAATTTATGGCAACCCAGAAATCTCCTTGGCAGGACTAAATATAATTTGTACAAAAGAATGGAGGAGGACACTGGGCTCCTTGATGATAAAAACCTAACTGCAGCTTTCCCATCAGCTGAGCCACAGTCAGCCTTAGAACAGCAAGGACAAGGATGTCCTTGATGTCATTGAGGTGGCCAGTGGGTTGGAATCCAACAAGCGGCTGGGTGGGTGGGTGAGGGTGGTGTTCTAAAGGCAGCGACTAACAGGAACTGTAGGTAAATCTCATTATTTCCCAAGTCCTAATCTTTCCGATTTCTTGGCCGACCAGAAAAAGGCTGAGGCTCAGAGAAAAGTCATCCTGGAGACAACACTCACAGAACCCTTGCTCAGGGAGAAAATGTTGAGTTTCAACAGGTAGCAGGGGTTTCTTAGGCAGGGTCACACAGAGGAGGGGACTAGGAAGATCCAAGCAGGACTGAGCAGGGCAGATTTCAGTACTCCTGACTCTCCCTCCCTTCCACCCTGCTTTCCTGCAGAATATCCTGGGAATGATTTGCTCTCTGCCTCCTCCTCCTCTTCCACCTCTTCCTCCTCCTCCACCTCCTCTCAGATTTAGCTCTTTCTCTGGTTGGTAGGTTATAGTTCCTCAGCTCTTAAATTCATTCCATTTCTAACATTCCTCCATCCTGCTATGTTCCCTCGACCCCATGAGGGCTCAGCCAAGAGATGGGTATTTAGGTACAGGCCTCAAGTGGGAAGTCTCTGCAGTCTGAATTCAGCTTAAACACTAGCACATCTGCCTTGTCCCTAAGCTAAAGATCTGGGCTCAGCTCTCTAAACTCCAAGTCTTTACTTGCTTCTTGCTCTTGGATCCCTAGATACCAGATCCCGAAAGCCTGGTCACTCTGTGTTCTTAGGGCCTTTGTCTCTATATCAGATTTTAACATTGTAGCCAGACATTCAGGAGTGATCAGATCCAGTCCTGGTTATAGGGGTCACCTGGTCGAGGGTTTGCTAAACTACATATTTGGTTACCTACTGCCTGGGTGACCACCTGGTATCTGTTGTCAGCTGCTTTAGCCCACGGACTGGATGACCTCTCAGTCCTGCAGCTGACTTGCAGAGTGGGCACATCCACTAAATTACAGACAATATAAGCGGGAAGTATTGGCCCCAATCATATATACTGAAAAGGAAACTTGCAACTTTCAAAGGCGATAGGATGGGAGAAAGTGTGGGGCTTCAGGGCGAGGGAGTTTGCCCTAGGCTGTTCTAACTATAAGCTAAAACACTGCCAATGTCGCAGGGCAGTGGTGGCACACAGCTTTAATCCCAGCACTCAGGAAGCAGAGGCAGGTGAATCTCTGAGTTTGAGACCAGCTTGGTCTACACAATGAGTTCAAGAACAGCCAGGGCTACACAGAGAAACCCTGCCTCAGAAAAAAAGAAAAGGAAGAAAGGAAAGAAAAGAAAAGAAAAAAGACATCATAGCCTATATCTGTGATGATCTGTCTAAACTTCTGGCTACTGCCTGTCTTCTCTCTCAGCAAAGGCTCTGCAGCTCATACAATAAAGGAAGAACAGCCCTGGATCACATGCCCTTCACCCTCAGCCTTATCCCTTACCTGCTTCCGGGCCTCTCACTCCCATGAGCCAGACAAGTGTGCCCTGCTATGCAGCCTCTGTGCACCCACAGCAGACACAGGCCATTTCTTTCTAACTCCCAATCTGAGTTCTTTGGCTGACATAATTTCACTCAGCTCACAGGTTTGTGCCTTTTAATCACTTTGCTCAAAACAAATGAGCCATCTCTGCTGACTTCACCCTCTTGAAATTTCAAACTCCAAGTCAACACTTTTTTCCTTTCTTTGGACTCTTAACCACTGCCTCTCCGCCCTCACACTGCCCATCTCCACCACCAGGGCACATGGATGCACAGCGAAGAGAAAAAATAGCAGTTGTCAGATAGACAGAAAATGCTGTCACTTATAAGAAAGCATGCCTGGGCTGAGGTCACAGGACCTTTAGATCCTCTGAGCCAATGGGAGCCAAAGTCACACTACTGTGGCATCTCAAGCCTGTGGACCTCTGGAGGCAGCACTCCTACTTCAGACAGAGCTACTCTGTTCTGGTTGGGGCACCTGGCTTTGGCAAAGGATTTCATTTTAAGTTGCCAGAGAGGTCTAGAATACTGGAAAACTGCTGGTCCAGATGGCCTAGACTGTCCAATTCTGGGCTGTCTCTGTACCAAGTCTCCCCATCTCCCTTACCTCTGCTTTAACCTCTCAAGGTGAAAGGGCCGGAGAGCAGGATATGGGGAAGCATACCCTCTGTCGTTTACTGTGCAGACTGTGTGGAGACAGTGCTCATCACATAGAAGATGCTCAGCTGGAAACTAGCTGGCTTCCTTTCTGGGTTCTAAGACCTCCCAGGGCCCCCGTTTTAATAGTCAATCAGGTATCTGAAGACTTTAAGGCATCTCTGCCTGTGCCCAAACCCAACTTTGATTCTTTCAGACATTGCTCAAGTCCTAACTGGTTGGGATAATGTCCTGTTTGGAAGATGCAGTTGGGATTAGACACATGGGCCACTAGCCCTTGCCATGTTTCCACCTGGAGACTGTAGTTGGGCTGTTTCCTTTTCAGTATATGTTGGTTTGCTCCAATGTCCCTAACCTACTTCAGGCTGTAAGCCAGAGCAAGGACCTCAACGCCCCCAGCTGGGAAGCTGTGCAGTCACCAAGGTTAAGGCAATGAGAGATACTCTGATGCCCTTTAATGGTGCTGCCGTGCCCAGGGTGGTGAACATGGCCACCAATGGTCACTCAACATTCCTTTTCAGGAAGTTGATCCAGAAATAGGCTCAAGATCCTTTTCCTGTCCACATTTTGTCTTTGTTTCTTTTTTAACCTATTAAAAAAAAAGGCTCACATTTTACAGCACCTAGGTCCTTTGTATGGGTCCCTATTTTCTCATTGGCTTTTGAAGAGATGTATCCCACTTGCTGGAACCCCCGAAATGGCTGTTTTTGATTCCTGACTTCTCCCACAGGAAGAGACCCATGTGCTAAATAAAATAGACACTAGGGTGGTGGTGGGCTAGATTTGAGCTAAAGATGGGAGTAGTGTAAGACCAGAGGACTTTGGGATGGCCTTGGTGACCTCCCTCCCACCCCACGACACTACAGAGCCCGGGACCTCCCTGTCGTACCTGAGAGGAGGGCCTGGCCCGTGAACTGCCCGTACACCGAGGCAGCATGGGGAAAGGCATTGAAGGGTGGGACCGAGGCACCTGCTGGGCCCCCAGAGCCGACTTGCTGCAGATCCAAAAAGGCGGAGCTAGATAAAGAGGAAGGGGTGGAGCTAGAACTGGAGAGCTCTGGGGTTTCCTGCTTTATGGCGAAGGGTGAATGAGGATCTGCCGGAGGGAGGGAGACAACAAGGAGAGAGGGGTGTGAGATGACGGGGCGGGAACATGCACAAACCAAGCCATGAGATGGGGTTAAGGGTATGGGGATAGGCAGGCCTGGCTGCTGTAGGAGGAGTCTAGGATGGGGAGCCGGGGTGTTCCTCAGATGAAATGAGATGGGGGAGCTGGAGGCTCTACCTCCCTGCTGTGCCTTCTGCCAGTGTAAATGGATGGGGAGACTGAAGTATGTGTGTGCTCAGCCTCTCCCTGCAAGAGGGAGTAAGGAGATTCAGGGGGCACCAAAGACTGAAGGCACCACCCCTTTGCTCCACTTTGAGGCCCAGTCAGCATAGCCCACTTCTCCTTTCCAGGCCAGCACTCCAAACACCTTCCTCCTGCCAGCCAGACACTTCTGCCTTCCCCTGCCCCAAGCCCATCCTGACCCTCACAGTAGGGTCCAGATGTCTCAGGAGCCTCTGGGCATCCTACCTGCCACCACCGGGTAGGTCTGGTGAGTCGAGAGGTTGCGTCCCAGGGGTGTATTGGAAGGTGTCAGGGTGGCCTTCCCATCATCCAGGGCACTGTTGAGTAAGGGCAGTGGGTACAGCCCCTGGAGAACAAAGAGAAGTCAGCAGAGGAGAGCAAGGCCCCTCCCTGAGCAAGCCTGTCTTCCTACTGACCCTACTGTCTGTCTCTGGACTGGGTAGCATGGGTGTCCCCAGGAAAAGCTCCTTGCTCATTGTGCCTTCCTTCTTGCTCACTTTTAGCTCAATGTGGCATGTTTGATGGGGCCATGTTCTCCCACTCAAAGACCTGGAAACCTCTGAGGACCTAGCTTAGGGTTCCCCCTTCCAAGCTTCAAACTTCAAGGCCTGTCAGTGGCATAGAAGCCCCAGTATGTGATGGGAAGTGGCCATCAGAGAATTGTGTCCTGACTGGGTGCTGCTCTCCTTCCTATTTCTTCATATGGTTTGGGCCTGTAACATAGGACATTGCCTAGGGCTGGAGCAGGGAGCAGGTGGGGCTGCTCAGAATTTTTCTCTCTAATAATTGATTCCGACTTAGATAGGAAATGCAAGTGCATAGCTGAGGAAACTCACCCCTTCTCCTGGGGGGGGAGTAAAGCAAGCATTTGGGCTCCGGTGATTATACTATCAGCTACTGCCCCTGACTGATAGCAACCATTACTTCTTACACTTGCTCACATTCGGTCTTTGCTGCTATCATTCTTATTGAGCAACCCAGTGATGCGAACCAATAAGACTTTGTCAGATTTACACTACATGTGCAAGTGCAAATATTTGGTTTCACCTTAAAAGATCCATAGGATTCATTTTGTTCTGAGAATTCCACCAAGTACTTGGGGTCATCTTCAGTAAAGGCTTATTTCAATTCCTACTTGTATTCCCTGGTATGAGTATGGTTATGGCCTAAGGCACCCGTTGAGTAAATAATTTGACAGGCTAAAGACAAGAGCATAGCCCACCCTCCCCTTGGCTCCCAGCTATTCCTCCCAGGGAAAGACAGCTCACATCCACTCCACAGGTCCGCATTTCACAAAAGCACTGTATGAGCTATTGTACGAACCAAGGAGCTTTCCATGGTTATATAACAGTCCTACTGAAGACAATTGTTTTCAGTGATTTCCATTGAGCTCAGTTCTCCAAGGAGTCACAGTGCTTTCTGGTTGCATGCAGGGCACTTTTGGAAGCTGCAGTCAATTCTGGAGGCCACCAGGGCACCATCAGCATGTAGCAGCAATTACTGACTAAATAGCACTCTCTGGTTCCCTTCTTCTGAGGGGGCCTACTTAGAGGCAGGGTGGAGTTGCTCAGAGCTAGCTGATTCTAATGAAACTGAACAAAATACCTAATTTCTAGAGAGTGTAAGAAAAGTTTGAAATGTCTTGTGAATGTGTTGATTTGACAGCAAAATACTTACTCAAAATCAAGTTTCTGTTCCAAATCCAGGCCAAAGAGAAAAGGAAAGCTATGTAGTTGGAGATTGGCTGGTGTTGCATTTAAACATGCCATGATGACTGGATTTTATTTTTCTGGGCTTGAACTTGAATTGGGGGCAGGAGAACATAATGATTCAGAACTGAAATGACTTAGTTTTGATTCTGCAGCAATCTGCAGGGAATTGTGGTCTGTTTGAATTCTCTGAGTCTTGATTTTTTTTCTCCCTGCCTTTGAGGATAGGGGTCCTAGAATCTGCTGCACAAGACTGACTAAACATTATTTGTGATTTTAAATAAAATGTTACTGGGCACAGAATACTCAGCAAGCACAGAATGTTCAGCAAAAAGTGATGAAAGACATATTTTTACTACTATATGAACAGGCAGTAACTGCTACATTCTTGGCCTATCTTTATAACATTCTCTATAATTCTATTGATTCACATGGGGTGTGGGCTTCAGATATAGAGGAAGAGCTACACAGGTTTCTAACAACACCTGGGGGTGACACTGCAATGAGAAATGAGGTCACTTTCGCCCTTGTTGGTTTTCCAGACAAGAAGTATATGTCTTTGTCCCATGCTAAGGCCTTTTTGTCTCCCAAAGACACAAAGCTTTATATGCCCAGAAAAAGGAGCAGGTTCCTTTGGGACAGTACAGACACAATAAGCAGAAGAGCAAGGTTCAGGCTGGGTGTTCTCCATAAACCAGCCTGATGAGTGAATGAATGCAGGAACAGCTGAGGGACACTGGGTTGGGCTTCACTTTACTCCTCTAGGCTGCAGAGTTAGAGAAGCTTAATGATTTTCAAATGCTCTTGTTTTATTAGTCTTTACATAAGAACACTCTGGCACACACCTTTAATCCCAGCACTCGGGAAGCAGAGGCAGGTGGATTTCTGTGAGTTTGAGGCTAGCCTGGTATACAAAGCCAGTTTCAGCCAAGGCTACACAGAAAAACCCTGTCTCAAAAACAAAAAACAAAAAACAAAACAAAACAACAACAAAAACAAAAACAAAAAAAAAACAAAGAACCAAACCAAGGGGCAGGAGAAGAACATCCGTGGAATTTCCATGTCAAAAATGAGTAAGGGTAGATCAATGCATGTGAATGAAACTAGGGTTGGCAGCCCTAAACTCTGCAATCATCTTCTTCCCTAAGTCTTCCCATGCTCCAGGCCCTGAGTAATCCTCATACAAATTGAAAAGCTAGGCTGAGTGTCCACCAAGTTTCCTGTAGTTCTAAGAGTCTCCCATCCTAAGATCTTCCATGCAAAGCCACCAGCATAGCATAAGGGCTCACTCTAACCAAGCAAGGTGCTTTGGAGGACTTATAGATGAATCCGGGAAATGGCTCTAGGACCTAGTGGATACAAAGGGTCTCCTTGGTAGGGCTACATTATTCTACAAGGGTAGCTAGTATATGCACATTGCACCACCCATAGAACGAGCTTCCTGCAGGCGCAACACTTGCCTCCTGGAGCCATGCTCTGATTATCAGATGTGCACCCAGGCCCTCTCCCTGGATCTGCTGATAGCCAACTTTGTCTACACCATTCACAGCTGTCATAGCCAAGGCTGATAAAAATCACTGACGCATATTGCCTACCCAGCTGTGGGGGTTGGCACAGGGCCAGCAGCCCAGCCATTCATTGGCAATGTTTCAACTGCTTGTTAGCATCATCATTGTCTCCCTCAGGTCTTAAAGGTGTACTTATGGCTTGTGATAGGCCATACCCCAAAGAGTTTCCTGAGCCATTTAACTAGATGGGATGAAGAGAGACAGACATTGGAACCATTGACATATTAAATGTATCTCAAATGGTTGTTAGCATTATGGGGTTTTTGTTGGCCTCGATGTGGGAATATTCATATCTCTGTCTGCTTTTTACAGAAGCCATTCCATTATAACCCATTTCTCCATTGCCTAAGATATGCAGGGGCAAGTTCCCTGTAGCTTGTACCTTATCATTCTTGGTTTCCCAATTGATTCATTGGTTCATTTGTTTGATATACCTTTGTTGAGAAGTCATTAAAATCCTGGGCTTGGGATGCTCCTCAAAGGTAGAGGAATTGCACAGTATGTGTGAAAGCCTGGGTTTGATCTCCATCACCACAAAAGTAATAATAATTAATAATAATAATGTTAGGCTCTAGAGATGGGGGCAGGGATGCCTCAAAAGGCTGTCCTGTTTTTAAGAAGTCTGTTGCCTTTAGGTTATTAGGATGAACTGTGAAGTCAATAGAAGCCATGTGTGAGACAAGAAGGCTGACAGGGTCCAGGGGGGTGAATCATAGGTGAGGGGCAGGGACAAATTCACAGAGAGGGTGATTGAGCTGAGTCATTGCAGCCAGCTGGTATTTTTCCGGGTAGAGCATGAGAAGAAAGGCATTCTACAAGGAGGGCACATGGTGTACCAGGGCAGAGAGGTGGGGATGAGGTCGGTGCACTTGAGCACATGAGTCACACAGAATCCTAGGCTATGGAGGTGGGGCTAGGTGTGGGATTGAGGTCATCGTAAGAAGGGTGTGAGCCTTAACTCCAATTGTGGGTTTGATTCTATTGTTGGAGAAAGCCACGTATGGCAAAAGGATGGCCCTGCATGCAAGAACTAGGTTCAGAGTTCAGATTTGGGTTGTGAGAAGAGGGCAGCAGCATCAAGACATCTTGTGATCAAGGCAGGTGCACAATTGGACGTTGCATCACGTGTGCGCCCTGAGCCCAGAGGAGCAATTTGGAGTTGCTTTGTTGGCTAGAGTTCATTCTTTGCTCTGCACCCCGCCTTCTTACCTGCTCGCCTTTGGTGTGGCTGGGGGAGGCATAGGCCTCCGAGTAGTGCTGCCGCTCAAACGGGCAGTCAAGCGGCTCCAGGTGGTGCTGGCTGAAGGCGTCTGTCCGAAGGTGCTTTCGGGGACCACTGCTGCTGCTCTGTGAGTCGATGCTCAGCCGACAGCTGTCCTGGTCACCTAGTGCCCCCAGGCAGGCAGGGAGAAAGCTTTCAGGGGACCCATCTTCCAAGCCATCTGACCAAGTGGCCAAAGCAGAGGAGCAGATAGGCTGAGGAGGTAGGGAAAGGGTCAGCAAGAGGAAGGACCCATGCTCATGTGAATAGGGGGTTTCAAAAGAACCCGACCCAGTCCTGGGCCAAAGGGAAACTTGAACAAAGTGGTCTCCTGTGCCTCGTGCCACCCACGGGTCCCCTGAGAACTCACTGTCATCCATTTTTCTCTTGTTGTCACTGCCAGGCTGAGCAATTCCCAGGAGCCCGTTGATAGAGTAGGTAGAGCCCAAGGAATCCGACTGGGGTGACTCTGGGGGTGTTACAGCTGAGCTGGGGACTGTAAAGGAATAAGAAGGTCAGAAATGGGAGACCTTAGTCTCACAGCCCCTATTGCCACCATGAGTTCAAAGCAGTAGGCCATGCTGTGGACAGAAGCCCTGGAGAGCTAGAGTCCTTCACTCCAAGGGCGTGCTGGTGGGAGGGATTCCTAGAATGGCATTTGTCTGAAGTGTCCATTTCCCCATGTTCCTGGGAGTCTCCCATCAGTGTGGAAGTAGACCCTGTCTTGGGGTAATAATTCAGTCCATAGACACACATATGAGCACTCATATGTTCTTGTGTGTCTGTATGCATCTGTGTCTACATGGGTGTGGGTCTACATTCAAAGTCAAGGGAACAGCCAAATCCCTGAGCACTCACTTAGTGTGTGTCCTGGGCTCAGAGACTTGGTGGCCACACAGCTGTCCATGGGAAGGTTGAATGGTTGCTGCACTTTGGTTCTGATGATTCTGTGAGCAAGCAGAAGGACTGTTAGAGAGAGGATGATGTAGGAGCTATGGCTGTCACCTTTATGACAACCCACTTAGATGTCTTACATGTGTCTCCAACTCAATGAGTAGACCATTGAGCTATGACCTCACCTCATTCATCTGTTTCTCCATGTCCTATACCAAGTCTAGACACATGGGTCTCTCAAGGCAGAAATACAGATGCAGCTCAACAGGCTTCTGTAGATTTGACCTTGATAGCCTCCCCAGAATTGATACAGTTTTGTATCTCACTGTTAACATCTAAACATGTGCCACCATCTGCTCTGTTCCTCTAGAGTCCTGAAGTGACCCCCCACACCCATAGTCTATCTAATTGTCTCTCTCCTTTTCAGCTAGAGTGAACTTTTTCAAGTACAAATAGGCTTCCTGATTAAAACACAGTAGTGGCTGCCCACTGCACAAGCATTCATGGCAGCAATCTGTTACAGTGACCACAAGCTTCTTGGGGACAGTTTCTTCTGGCATCTTATGCGCAGTGTACTTCAGGTTCTTCTTGTCTCTTGACTGATTTTCTTACATCTCCTGTCCAAGCTCTCGGTAGCCACAGGCTTTTGTACATAGTTGCAGAGTTCATCTGGTAATCCTTCCCACCTAGTAAATTCCTGCTCACTGCTTTTCTTAATTAGGGAAAGGCATTCACAATTTCCCTAAAACAAGTTGCCATAGGCTAGCCCACATGTCATTGGGCTCCTAGCCTCAGCAGGACAAGTAGCTGCATTTTTGCAATGTCTTTGTGGGTACTCTGTGTCTGTGCTCCCCATTAGATTGTAAACTCCAGAAGGAAAGGGATTTTCTGTGTTCTGGGAACTAACACAGAATAAATGAATGAACGTTGTGGGAATGAATGAGTGAGTAAATGAAGGGTGGAGACAGTGAACAAATGATTGGAAACGTGGACAAGTGACCAAGTACTCCAGTGGGGGCCAGAAAGTGATCTACTCAGGAAGTTTTTTTCACAGATTGAAAGAGTATAAAATGTTTAAGAAAGAAAACAAGATACAGGACAACGTAGTGTGTGGACAGAGGGAGGCTCTGTAGCAGGAACAAGAGAAGGCTAAGGAGGCGGGGTGGACATGACCTGGCCTGGGAGCCCCTGCCTGATTCTTCCAAGTAAAGCCTCTTCCCAAACCCCTACTCTACCCAGGCCAGGCTCTTCATGTTTCTTACAGGAATCTTCCAGAACTCTGGGGTCTAGGAGGGCTCCGGAAGCTGCTGTCTCTCACCTGTTGATGGAGCTGACACTGGGTACAGTGTCGTTGTCACAAACGCCTTCTGCCAGGAGCCGGTCCCGGATCTCCCAAGCAAACATGGTAGGGTTCTGCCGCTTGTAGTCCCCTATCTTCTCCACCACCTTGGGGGTGGCCACCTTGGGCTTGGAGCCCCCTATCACTCCAGGCCGGATGCTGCCAGTCTCGTAGTACCTACTCCAATAGAGAACCCCCCCCAAATTACCCGATAAGCAGGTGGGGCCTTTGAACAGGGATCTGGCCAGAGCCTCTGACCCCTCTGAGTCTCCTGAGGTGAAGTACAGGAGTGAGACATGCCCAACCTAACTCTGGATTTCTCTCCAGCAATCCACTCCTCTTGTTTGGGTAGATTCATGCTGCTCCCAAAGCAAGACTCCCTCTGCAAAGACTTCCTCCTGGGTTCTCTCTCTTCTCCCTTGTAAGAAAGTACACTAGGGACTCAGTGTACACAGTGGTTCTTTTCTCTCATCCACATTCTCTTGGCATGATTGACTCTACTCCTTTGCTCTCCTGGCTTCACTCAGGGAAGCCAGCTGGAGTCACTGACCCCTCTGCTGCCTTGCTGGGTCACTTTTACCTTGTCCAAGTCTGAGCCATCCCTCTCACCCTTTGCCCTCTGGTTTTCTACCAGGTTCCATGGTTCAAATTGAAGCTGCTTCTCCCAAGCTCTGAAGTCTAGCCTCACTTTGAATCCCTGGCCTGATTCAGTCCCTGAAGATGAGCCTCCTCCCCCTCCAGACCTATCCACCCCACAATTAGCTGGCTGACAGATTCATAGCTTGATCAAGATGCCCCCTGGCCTCCTTCGGTCTTCTGTGGTCTCTTCTGCCAAAGAATAAAATGGTCTTTAAAAACGCCATTGTCATGGCCACTCAGAGCTTGTCTCCTCTCTGGGATTCCACAATCATCTGACTAATGCTGTCTCCCTGGCCCTAAGAAAAGGCCTCTTTCCTCTAATAGCTTCAGGCAGAGAGCCAGGGCTCTCCCTGGCCCATCAGCCCAGCCCGTTTACTTCCATGAGGCAGAGTTTCCCTTGAATCTATATAGGGTCTATGTGCAGCCGGCTGGCGAGTAAGGTGGACAGGACATGCAACTTTGGAATTCCCAACTTCTCTACTTAAAGGACATTTCTGACAGAAGTGTCAAAAGCTTTGGTGTTCCTTGTCCTTCTGAACCCGTGCCCTGTGGTTCTCAGCCCTGACTGAAAGAATTAGAACCTGTGAGTGGGGTGGGGGCTACTGATGTACATCCATTTGAGTCCATTCCCTCCTTATTTATTGGGGGAATTTAGAGTTTCCTGGCACAGCCAGGGCTGTGAGCCACCACCCTGGGCCTTACAGACCAGTGCTCTCAGTCCTCCCTATTAATGAGTTTCATGCTTCCCGGCCATCTTACAAAAGCCACGGGGTTAGCTGAGAGGCTGACTCAGTAGGGCTGGGCTGTGAATTTCATGAAACACTCTCATTGCTTCTCTAACAGATACTCTGAAAGTTGTGGATTGAAAAACACAAGATTACACACTACGCGGGCCTGCAGCTGTGAGGTTGACCACAGAAAGTGAGGCTTACAAGGAAGGTGGTGTGTGGTGAATTTCGTGCTTACCTGCCAAGGATCTTGCTGACACAGCCATGGCTGACACGTAGCTGGCGAGAGATATCACAGGGCCTTACGCCCTGGTGGGCCAGGTCCACAATACGTTGACGGACAACTTCCGGCAGGGGCCTGCCGTTCACAAAAGCCCCTCCTAGCTGATTCAGCCCTCCATGGCCTAAAAAGACAGGATTGTCAGGGACAATTGTCAGAACCAGGTGGTAAGTGTTGGGTGAGACTTAGTCCTGAGTAGGAGTACTGTGTGTGACCGTGTCTAGGCACTCCATGGTAGTTCCTTCAGCTCTCTCTCTACGTGTGCCCCAGCTTTCTCAGAAACATACCTCCTGGGAAGGCTGGCACAATGGTATAAGCGCCTCCCCACATCTGTCACGTGAGGGTTCAAAAGGAGCACATCCCTATCAGGTGACCCTTTACATCTATTCCATCTCTTTCAGGAGCCCAGCCCTTTGTGCCAAGTATGGTCAATGACTGCCTTCCCCCATTTTCCCCCATTCGCAGACATGAAAGGAGTAGAGGATTCAGGCATTTCTTAAGTTGATACACTCAGCTCACTGAGTGACATGGAGGGAAATATCTCCCTTCCCCCTGAAGTTCCTTTTCTTTTCAATAAAACGAAGGCAAAAGATGAAATATGGTCTTTCCCTTTGTCTTGCTCCTCTTAAACTATAGAACCTTCTTTTCTTCCCCCCTTTTCTTTATCTTTCTTTCTTTCTTTCCTTTTTTGATTTTTCGAGACAGGATTTCTCTGTGTATCCCTGGCTGTACTGGAACTCACTCCGTGTACCAGGCTGGTCTCGAACTGACAGAGATCCACCTGCATCTGCCTCCGGAGTGCTGGGATTGAAGGTGTGCGCCAGCTTGCCCAGCTACTGAACCATATTTTACACAAACACGAAAGAGGCAAAGGAGAGGGTCTCTGGTTGAGGTAGGTCAGAAGGGACTAGTCTGTAGCTGTCTCACCTAAGCAACCCCAAGTTTTCTTCTCTCTGACAAATCAGAGAACTGAAACCAGAAAGCTGAGGACACTGTGTCAGGCCATCATGGGGGGCACTAGAGTACATGGCAAGCCAAGCCTTAGCTACTTCCCTGGACTTCTACCTTCTGGACTGATTCTATACTTCATTCTAGCCATACATATCTAGTCGGACCCGTATCTAGTACCACTGTGCCAGGCCTAGTGTATGACAGGTGCTTTAGCA
The DNA here is from genome assembly GCF_003668045.3 of Cricetulus griseus. Lineage (NCBI taxonomy): Eukaryota > Metazoa > Chordata > Mammalia > Rodentia > Cricetidae > Cricetulus > Cricetulus griseus. Next base: position 135,785,106 of record NC_048599.1, read on the forward strand.
GGTTTTGAAGCCCCAAGGTGAATCAAGCCATCTGCATACTTTGACCACCTCACAGGGTTTATTACAGTAGGAGCCTAGACCAGCTAATTAACATCCCTCATGATCTTCTCTGGATTCTCATGCTTAGAGAGGTAATTATTGAATCCGTAGACCCAACCCTGGTCAAAGAAGCATAGAAGGGTTCTTAGGAAAGTTCAAGCTGAGAAGAAAGGAGACCCAGTTTGAAAAGGTTTTGAGGTTAAGGGGTAGGTGTCTGTTAGATTTGCAATACTTCCAACTCTACAAACCACGGTGGGTTAATTTCATAACTGAGATGTCCAAATTCCAAAAAGAAGGCCATAAAGAGCATTTCAGTGGCTTAACTCAAATGACTCAGCTTATGTGAAGAGCAACCAGGATCCAAAGCTTAGAAATCCAATCATTGCTGCCTCTGTCTGGGCCTTGATTGATGGCTGGAGCTGACGATGACTCTGCAATCTTATGATGACAGTGTCATTGCTTAGGCTTGACTAGCATCCTTCCACACCAAGGACTGGATCTGGGATCTAGCTTAGGGTGGGGAGGTATAAGAACTCTAGAAGTTTATGTAGAGCAGAAAGGATTGAGCCCAAATGCCTGGGACCCCATGAAGCTTACTGCATGGCATCCAGTATTGTACAGGGGGTCATAAAGAGTCATCCAGTGAGAAGGGAAAGTTGATACCAGGCCAGTGTGACCAGTTAACAATATGTATGGGCAAGGGTGGGAAGGTGTACCTTTGCTGGGCACACTGTGCCCATAATCACCCACTGACTTAGCACATTCAGAACCACCTCCCAGTTTCTCCTCAGGGGCCCAAGATGTCTTCAACAGGACAGACAATTTCCCTTAAAACAAACAAACAAACAAGGTCAAAAGCCTCCGTCCTGGGCATTAAATCAGGAGGCAAAAACGCACTGGCTATGCACCAAGCATAAGGGACATGGCGGTCTATCTTCCAGGCACAGCTTCTGCCTGCCTGTTCTAGGTCACCTGTCCTAATGAATACTTTTCCATGAGTTGAATGGTGTCTTGGGAACTTTCAGTCCAGCCCAGGTGATGGACAATGTGGCTCTTACCTGCTCTTGAACTTGTTCCTCTGACCCCTCACTGGCCATGCTGCCCTTTGTGGAGAAATTTCCCCTTACCCCCTCATTGTCCGCCTTTTGACTCATTGGGGTCTAGACACTGAACACCAGGGCCCATCAGAAAGCTATCCAAATGTACAAGACTTTAGACAGGCCTACTTTGCCTCTGTTTTCCAGAATTTTTACTGCACGAGGCATAGATCTTTGTGCTAGAGTCTATCTGGAAGCCAGATTTCATATATATATGAATGAAATGGGGTATCATATAGGGGTGTCAGAAATTGAGCATTTTGCCTGAAAATAAAACAGAAAGGGCAATCTACTCATGTGAGTCTCCAATAGACATAGTACAAACTATGGTCCTAAATTATCCTAAGGACTGACACAGACTCCTTAGAAACCCAGATGCTTAGGACCGTACTGAAGCTTATTGCACAGCAGCCAGTCACATCTCTGGTCCCTGAACTGTGAGTTTGCTAGGGCAGTATTTTATTGCGGAAGAGCTTGAGTCGGATTGCTGCCTTGATTCTATGTGTTTTAGTCAAATTGTTTGAGTAGGTTTGGTTGTTTGTAAGCATAGGCATGAAACATGGCTTGGAAGCATTTCACATTGTATCTACTGGTGACAGTAGCAACTGCAATGGGAAGATGGGATGGCAGCGGAAAAGCATTTCTTTAGCTGAAAGTCTTGATATAAATACAAAGGTTTTCATTATAACATTAACATAATTGGGTGTTACCACTCTGGCTTGGCCCTAACACTTGGATAGTAGTTCTCAAACTGAAATATACACTAGAGTCACATGTAGGGTATATTAAATAAAAATCTATTGAGTACAGTATTTCATTTTTAAATCAGTTGGTCTAGGGTAGAACCAAGAATTTATGTGTCAGAGGTCCACAACTGTTCATTGTGAAGAGAATATGTTACTGCGGAGGGTTCAGCCCTATATGGGATATATAGATCACATCCTCCCCTCAAGGCTCAAAGATCTATGCAAAACAGGGGGTGGGGTGGAAGGATTTTAAGAGCCAGGGGTGGTGGAAGACTTCAAGTTAATGGTGTTATCTGGACACAACAGAGCAGGTACACGTACGAATTCCAGGGATTGTGACAGCATGCACTAGACCTGCACAAGTTCAGGCCAGACAAAAGCCCAGCATGGAGAAGGGGAAGAACAGGAACTCCTAACCCTGGCTGAGGACCTATTGGTATTTGATTGCTGATAGGAAACAGAGTCAGTTCTTCAATGGTGTGACATCCCAGGAATAGCTGATCAAATTAAACTGAACTCAATGGATTGGTGCACACAAATCACACACACACACACACACACACACACACACACACACACACACACACACACACGATGGGGGTTGGGTGGATAAGGAGTTGAGAGGTGATCTGGGAAGAGTTGGGGGAATTGAATGAATACAATCAAGATAAATTGTAGGAAATTCTCAAAGCATTAATGGAAGCTTTTAAAAAACTGTGTTTCTAAGATGCTTCCAGATTGTGTAAATGCTTAGCACACTGTAGGACCACTGGTTTAGGCTGGGCATTGGACAATGGCTGACAAAACAAGCAAACAAGATCATATTCTCTCTTCCTCCAATCTTTCTCCAAGAATTGTAATCATTATGTGTATTTAATGACTTTCATTTCAATTCAACACAGATTAACAAAATGCTAATGGTGATTCAAGTACAGGGCCCTGTGTGTGTAATTGAACAAGACATCAATGTTTAAACCATTTCAGGGGACACAACCAGATTAATTAGGAATCTCCGTGTTAAGGCAGAAGTCCCTCGGAGGAGCACACAGGCAGTCAGAGAGGAGTCAAAGGAATGACTAGAAAAAAACGAGACAAAACAAATAAAATGACCATAGAAAGAAAGAAAAGGCTCATTGCATAAAGTCCTGGTGCTTTCACCAAGTTGAATGCCATTTGCCGCCTCTATAGATCATGCATGAAAGAAAGATTGGGAAGGGCTGCATATGAAGGTGGCCTCTATGTGTTGAGGTTTTGAACTGAGTTCTGTAATGGAAGGGCCTTTGTATTTTCTGTGTCCGGTGTGGGGGAGTGGACCTCTCTAGGTGATTCACCACCAAATGCCCAGAGGTGGGTGCAGGCTTCCTTCCTGCCCTCACTGAGGGGCTGATGCCCATTGTACTAACCTCCTTCCCATGCTGCTTTGTACTTTATGGGCAGGTGGGCCTTAAGGCCGGAAACCAGTGGTTAAGTAGGAGCTCACTGGTTGGTCCAGAGGTAAGGCTGGGTGGGGAAAGTGTAAACCAGGAGGAGGTTTGAAGCTTCATAAGCAAAGGCCTTTTGTATGTCCAGAGGACTGTGGGTGGGGAGAGGTGGATGTGTAGGAGGAAGCCTGGCTGAATGTAAGAAAGTTCTTGAGTATGTAAGAAAGTTCAGATAGGAAAATGCAAGCTTCCTTGATCAGAGGAGTTAGCTTGGCTTACAGGGATTGGCAGGGCTGTAAAACTTTAGGTAAAGCTTACTATCTAGAAGCATCCTTTGAGGGAAAGTGACCATTTCAGGAGGTCCAAGGACACCTTTCAGTGATTTCTTCTCTACTTAGTAAGGACAGAAGAATGAATGAGAGATCTCACTAAAAACTCGAATTGCATGAAACGGTATCAAACACTTAAGAGGAGAGCACACCTCTCCTGCACCCACCCCCCACAGTCTGCACCATTACCCATCACATCACTGACTTCTAACCAACTTTATCTATTTCATCTCCTTATGAATCCTCAAGGGTAGAAGTCAAGTCTTTGTTTACATAGCACCTGACTCAAGTCCCTTTTGTGGGACCCTCAAATTGCATTCCACTGTACTTTTTTTTTCTTTTATTTCATCTTCTTGATTCCTTAAAACTCAGCCCCTAAATAACAATAGCTCAATGAGCTATGAAAAACTGATTTTACTGTCTGGGATTTTTTTTTTTTTTTTTGCTTTAACTCCAAAAAGAGTCAAGGTGGGCAGATGTTTGACATTTGGCAAGGCTGTATTAAGAGATGTAGAGGCTTTCTTGGGGTACCCTTCAAACCATGCTACTTCCCTTCCATGAAGAATAAGCCTTGCTGATTCGAGTGAGTCTCTGATGTTCTCAGTCTAGTGTTGCCCTTCCCCAGGACACTGGCTTTCAGGTCTACAATGGCAACAACACCCCCAGCTTCTCCCTCTTAGCTTTATACCTTTATGGAATAAAAATCCAAGGACTTTGTCTAAAGCTGTGCTTAAGGAAAGTGTTCTAGGACCATGGGATACCATTGTCCCAAGCGGGTAAAGCAGATCTCTTCAGTCCATAAGGTTATGCACACATTAGATCCTTGGGCTTAGAGAAAATGAGCTGTCATGCTGGGAAGCAGCATCAAGCATGCACTCTGCCCCCCTCACCCAGACCTTTAGTGTCTGTCCCTGTGCCTGCCCCTTGTCCCTCTCAGGGAAGCTAGAGAAGAGGGATAGAGGCTAGATAAGGTTACTGTTTACCTTTTTCATTCGTTCTCATAGACCTCTCACGTTTCAAATGGTCTTGACTCTATAATTTATTGTTCTACTTACAAACCACTCACTGACTACTAGGTTCATACTCTGTATCTACAAATAAAATGAAATCAATCTATTCTCTCTCTCTCTCTCTCTCTCTCTCTCTCTCTCTCTCTCTCTCTCTCTCTCTCTCTCTCTCTCTCTCTCCTCTACCTGAAAATTCTTTCCTTGGTTACAAAACTCTTTCTTCCTGTTCTTTTCAACCCAAATGCCTTAAGAAGTAATCCTACTTGCCTTTCCTGTCTCTCCCATTTCCTCCCTTTCCTTTTCAGGAATCAGCTGTCTCTCAAGCCTCACACTTGGCATATGCTCAAACACTTAGCAATGTGTAGGCAGAGGGTGCCAGACTCTGTCTCTTCAAGAGGCTTCCATAACTGTCTCCTGGTTCCTTTACATGAGCAGCCTAGGCCTTTCCCTTCTTCGTTTTCTGTTTCCATAATGACTCTCAAATGTGCTTGCTGTTCTCAGGCTACACAGCTTCACTGGGCAGCCCATTGTTACCATTTTACCTACTACTTATCTTTTCATAGCCTTGTGAAGACAAAGGAGTCGCCCCTCCCTCCCCCTTTACATTCCTAAAAGAAATCTCTCAAGTAATAAATAATCACCACCACCTCCGCCCACCCCCAGGCTGCCTTGGCTGATAACAACTGCCCTGTGACTACACAGAGGCTGCCCCATCACGTATGGTTTTCTATCACACTCTCCATCACTGGTCTTCCACTACTGTCAGTGCATAGATTGCCTTTGGGTCTTTGCACATGCTATTTTCTCCACTTAGAACTTCTGTCTTCCCCTTTTATCTAATTAATCCTATTACCCTGTAGTTGAACGTGGAGTCACTGGTCATGAGGAGCTTCATTTTTGTTTACAGACAAGGTTGAGCCTCTGTTTGGATGTTTTCCTAGCATTCTTTACATTTATTACATAGTGTTCATCAAAATGCAGCATCAAGTATGATTTTTTTTTGGAGAAATTTGTTTGAAAATGACGAGGAAAACTTCACAGTCAGGTGAAAATTTGAATGAGGAGAAGGGTGTGTGGGATGATCCAAATATCTTTGCATAATTATATAAATGAAAAATTATCTTCCCCTGTTACCGGACTGAAAGCCACATAAGGTCAAAAGTATTTCTGTTTTGTTTATTGTTAAATTATGCAACATGTTAAATATATCCCATAGGAACTAGCCAACTGCTTTTAGCATGTTCCATTCTCCTATACAGAATACTCATCAGACCACATCAGTTCTATGTCTAAATATTTATACCAATATCTTCTAGCAAAGTGGATGCAGAATTAAAGAATAGCAAAGGGGGAACAAGAGATGAAATCATTCCAATGAGATCAAGAAAACAATCCCCATAGGTGACATATAATCCGGACGGGTAGGAGTGGTTACCTGGACTCACTGGTCTCCCTCCAACCTTCACCATGCAACTCTTAGTGATGCAGCTGGAAATCAGCACATCCAAACCCACATCTGGATGCGCCACTCCCGTGTTTAGGAGTGTTTAAAGAAAACGCATGCCATCCGTTCCTTCATATTATAGCCATGCTTCTAAATTTGGCAGACAAGACCCACCATGAGCTTTCTTTTCTCTCTTAGTGCATTTCCCACCTGTCTCGGCCTTAAAATTCATGTCCTAGTACACATAATTGTTTACCATTTTTGTCACAGTACCTAAGTCCTGCCCTGAGTACTCATTCATGCCATCCCCCATGTCTGGGGTGCCATTACCTTATTTTCTTCTGATCGATTTCATTTATATCTCAAGAGTTACCCTCCTACAGGAAGTCCGCCATGTCTTTTCTTGCCAGCTTCCTCTAGTCCTTTCTGTTCAAGGAGCCAGGGCCAAGCTCTACTAATACATTGAGCAAATGGTAAGTGCTCAGCTACTGACTGTGCCCTGCACATGTATCTCTTGAAGGGTGGTTGTTTATGTTTATTATTATTGTTATTGTTATTATTATTATTATTATTATTATTATTCAGTAATGCTTGGCACACAGTGATACCAAAGCACACTTATTTAATTCATTATTGGAATGAAGGAAAAAAATGGAAGAAGAAAAAGAAAAAGTGAAGGAAAGCAGGGATGAAAAAAAAGGGGGGGTGAAGAAGATAGACCCATAAGAGGTTTAGAGAAAACTGCATATTCTTTGCCGTCACCAGAATTCTGTTTCCCATAGACTTGTTAGATATAAATATTTGAAGAAAGAGCTCCACATGTCACAGTATGGGAAAAAGCAAGGTTTTGATGGCATCAGAAGGAGCTAGGAGTGAATGCAGTGGCCTTTCTGCTGGCTCTGACAGCAAACCTCTGATGCTCACACTAACTGTATGAGCCCTTCTGGGGTTCAGACTTCTGTGAGGAACCAACTTTATGACAGAATGTGGCTGCATGTTCTGGAGGAGCTTGAGGAGAAATAAGTGCTATTGTTACAGTTTTGCACAAGTGTGAGTCTCAAATTCCTCGTTAAGAAGCTTTCTCTTTTTAACTCTGGTTGCAAAGGTTCCATGAAGAATGGTGGGGTGACCACACAGCTCAGACCTTGTGAGGCTTTTACAGTTAAGGAGAAGATCAGAGAGTCACGGCTCAAGCCAAGGAGACAGTAGATTAGTAGTCGAAGCTACTTTTCCTGGGAACTCAGATACCTGCCTGAGAAGAAATTTTTGATTCTTGACTGTGTGGAAAGTGCTACTTTGTGTCTGTTGTAGTTTAGTCAGTAAAAAAAGAAAAGAAACGGCCAGGCATGGTATTACACTAGGAGCTCACCTCTACCTTCAAGGACAATGACAAGGACAATCCAACCCTAGGACCTGGTTTCCCCAGATTTCTTCTAGTAGCATCATTCAGAGTATGATCAGAAAGCAGAACCAGTTCCTAGGAACTTCAGCAGAAGGGTTTTTAACAAAATTCCCTGGGTGTCAATGGATATAGGAGCACAAAGGAGGAAATGAAGGGTGTGAGTGAAAACAGGTGCCAGGACATCTCACAGAAAATGACCTTCGGGTTACATGCATAAGGAATATAAGAAACATAAGTGAATGCCACAATGACATGACGAGACTTGTGTGTGTGTGTGTGTGTGTGTGTGTGTGTGTGTGTGTGTGTGTGTGTTCCCAAATCTAGAAAGGTCTGAAATCTGAAATACTTCTGGTCCGAACATCTTGAGTAACAGATACACCATCATAGGAGGCAGCCACTGCCTCTAGGCTGCAGGAAGCAAAGGTAAATCTGATGTCAGAAAATAGGTACTTGAAGTAAGCTCCATGGGATCTGGGGCTTGGAGCTGCAATATGATAGATGGTTTTGCCCAGATGTTGCTGAAGACGTGTGATTGGCTAGAGGAGATTTGGAATCTAGATCAACTGCTGCTGCTGAGGTGATGCTACCAACAACCACTTGGGACAAGAAGGAGGTCCTCCAGTGCTCTGCTACCTACCAGTTGGTCCATTTAGCAGTCTGTCATGGACACACCAACTGATGAGCAGCTTTCCAGCATGTGCTTTGCCAATGATTCCTGAATGAGGTTCATATATTCATTGATTTCCATTCTCTGAAGCTGTGTGGGACGGAGACCAGAGTACCTGTCCTTCACCTCTAAATTATGACCTTGGCATGAGTTTCATTTTCTTCCGCTTAGGTATGCTGTTTGGACCTGGGCTCAGTAAACCATCCACAAAGGTTTGCCATTCCAGGGTCTGTTTTAATATCCATGTTTTGGAAGGTATGGTTTCATAGATGGTTCTTTCTGCAATGGTTTCAATTTACTTTTTCACATCTCAGCAAGTAGCAAATTCCCCTACCAGATTTGCCCCTCTTGCCTGGGTTGTTTTCTGTTCTCATTATTTCAGAGTCCTTTGTGATGAGAAAAGCTTGGTTCTGGATGCCTTGGGGGTCAAGAATAATGCCAGCCCTCCTTTTCCTCCTGAAGTGCATGACTGGGTGGTTACTCATTGACTCCTGGGCATTCTTTTGGATGCCTGCCTCTGATCTGCCCGCTCTGCTCCTCCACGAGCTTTAAGGCAGCTGGGAGAAGCAACGGCAATCCTGGGTCTCCTACGGTCTAAAGCTCAGCCAAATGGAAGAGTATCTCCCAGTAGGATTAGAAGGCTTCCCCTGGAAGGCCGGGGAAGATGCCCCTTGCTTGGATCGGCCTAGAGGGTGGGGGTGCTGAGATGGTTTAGTACTATTATTTCACCTCTAGTACTCCGGAATGGAGAGGGTGTTATACTGGTGCAGAAGGAGAGACACAAGGATGGATGAAGAGTATTCCTTCCAATTAGGCTATCGACGAAAAAAGCCAAACTTGACTTGCATTTACCAATATCATCCCTAAAAAAGGAGGAAAGAGAAGGAAGAAGGGAGGCAGGTTGTGTTCTGTATCCAGCCCCTTTCCTGGGTTAGCTAATGCTTAGGAATAACAGCTACACTGAGAAACACGCTCCTTCCTGAGCCAAGCAGAACTATGTAAGTGCTTATTTTCATTTAATTTGCAAATAGCCCTTGAGGTAGAAGCACATTGCCTCCATTTTACATAGGACAGGGTGAGGAGCAGAGATGGTACATAATTTGCCAGAGGCTACACGTTACAATCAGACCAGAACTGGCCCGCAAGCTGGAGGGTCTCCATGTGATGCCCAAGCAAATACTCCGCACTGCCTGGCTCCTGCCACCCTTGGCAGCAAGGTGGCCATTCCATGTATAGTCAGACCCTCCCTAGGAGTTAACAGGCCTTCAATGCCATCTACCAAGTGTGTGTGCTTTCCAAACCCACTGGGAAAAAAAATCAAATAGTGACAATGTAGACACCAATCCTCTGACATATGGAACCCACTATTTGATTTTTTTTTTCCAGTGAGAGGAAAAAAAATCCAATTTCTTTCTGTCCCTTACTCTTCCGTATTGGTTTATTTTCCTCTGCTCTGTGTATGTCTGTCTCTGTCTCTTTTCTTCTGCCTTTCCAGCTGTAGGTTTCCCCCTGTCCTCAGTCTCTTCCAGTTCCTTTACTTTGTTTGTACCCAATGTTAATCGCCCCTCTGACCTACTGTCACTAACCCCTTCCTATCAAAGACAGCAGGCCCCTTCTAGCCACCTGTCCCTGTGCTCCTTCACCTCTCTCTCGCTCCCTCCCCTGACTCTTTTGGCCACCCCCTTTCCCTGCATAATCTCCACTGCCTGCTTGACTGCACAGGTTCTTTATCCCATCTTCCCCTCAAAGGCATTCACAGCTACACTGTTATTCTTGTATTAGCACTGAACCCATTAAAGCTAATTTGTTTGCCCTAATCTCCATTTATTTTTCCCTAGTTGATATTAGATTTCCCTTTCTATTGCTCCAGAATGATTTTCTCTTTGTCTTCCTAATGGTCTACCACCACTACCCCCCTTCCTCTATTAATCTGGTTGGCTTCACTGTGGTTTCAAGGCCTTTTTTCTCTCTGCCTCCCCCAGCCCTTAGATTAACCCTGTCACCTCCTCTCAAAAAGGGCCCCCAGTGTTTGTATTTTCAAGGATGAGGCTGTTGTAAATGTCAATAAGCCTCTAAGCTTCCTAGGGAACTACTGATGATCTTGAGAGCAGGTCTTTCCTAAGATCAGGCTGTGGTTTCCTGAACACAGGGGCCAGTGCTGGAGATACCTGGGTTACAGGACTGTGTTGAGCCTGATAGTTACTATGCTCTAGTTTTCCCTAGGTTGGATGAACTTTGAGGCTCTCCCAAAGATTTCTGAAAGCAACTTGCTTATGCCCTATATGTTTTATTAGTCGGCTAAGTGGTAGATGGACAGCTTTCTCCCTATGGCTGAGGTTCTGCAGCATCTTCTCCACTCTCCTAAAGACATGAAGGCCTCTGTGACCACAACTCTGAGCATAGCTGATCTACACCCTGCACTCTGGCTTCCATATACCCAAGGAGAGAGGTCTACCAGGAGTAAGGTTCAGAAGTGTTCTCTCCTTGCTGTCCTTGCCTGTGGATCACACTCTTCAGGCTTTCTACCTGGATACTGAGAGTCTCGAGGCAGCTGCAGCAGCTCCTCTGATTATGTAGGCTCCTTTCTGGGGAACAGAGTCCCCCTCTTCCATTACTACTCACTAGACTCCCCTGGAAAGTCAGGTACTTTCCACTTGGACAGTTCAAAGAGGAGGTTTTGCCATAATGTCCCTAATCCTGGATCTTTAAAAATATCTTCTGATGCTTGCTCAGAGTTCATATCCACTCTGTAGACTATAAATAACTTATGAACCAAAATCATTAATTAGTTGATTAAACATGAATTTGCAACCAGGAATCTCCCAGAGTCCTGGTTGGTGTGCTAGAGGTCTTTCTTCTGGCTCTTCCCCCTGAGCTTCCTGAGGCCTGTGGGTTCCTGGTAACAAGGCCCGGGGAGTGGTAGACATCTCCGAACTCTGCAGAGCTCTGCAATTCAGAGAAGGTGAAGACACCTGTTCACTTTGACTTCCTCCTTCCTCACAAGTCACCCCAGACTCCCCTGGGTTCAGAGGCTAGTGGCTACTATGTTGTTGGCTTTTTGTTTTTGTTTTTTTAAGAAAATGGGTTGATATTAAAACAGTTTTCAATTAGTTAAATTTCAATTCAATGAGTGCTCGCTCTTAGATAGTTACTGGGAGACCTGTAACATGTATCGAGATGGCTTCTGAATAGATGATGAGCTTGAGAAACATACACATGAATAACTCTTATTATGTTACCAAACCTGAAGGCTTTTTGATCCATTCACTATGGACCACTTGTACCGTCACCTTCCTTCCACAAACAGTCTTGCAACATACTCACAGGGAATGTGTGTACACTAGGGGGAGGGGGGTCAGTGTGTGCAGTGTGTGCATCTATGTGTGGGGCTAGTACGTGGTAAACTAGTTATGTTATCATGTACTGCTAGGACACTAAGTTCTCTAGCTCTGCTACAAGGCTATATGCTTGAGTTTAATGAACACACATTTAAAAATCACTTTCAGATGGGTAAGGAGGAAAATAGAGAGGTGTTAGAAGAACCTCTAGTGGGGACAAAAAGAACATGATCATGGAGAGGGAGATGACAACAGGATGTGGGGGGCCAGCGTGGAGAAGGAGAGGGAGGAAGAAAGAAACACAGCTGTAGTTGGGGAAACTACAGTGACTAAAAGGCCAGATAAATGAGGAGCCTTAAACATAATTCAGTCATGAAGTAGAAAAAAATGTGCTTTCCCCCTTTTAACCAAACCATCTCTCAATTTCTCTCCAGCTCTGGGTTTCTTTGCCTTTGAGATCTTAACTAAGATAAGATGTGATTGACAAGCTTAGAGAGGAGCAAAAGGTAGGCTTTGGCTAGAATTAGGATCAGACACAATTAGAAAGACTGTTTGTGTAAGTGGGGAGAGGTGTCGCAGAGTGGGATGAGAGAGGGAGAAAGATTGGAGTTGGGTCCCTCAAGGCAGGACAGCATGTCTGGCCACACTGAGTTGTACAGGAAGGAACGCATGAAGAAATCTTCAACAAAATTTCCCATCTGTGCTTTCCATAACTGGCTTAGTTAGGGTTTCCTATTGCTGTGAAGAGACACCATGACCACAGCAACCATTATAAAGGAAAACATTGAAGGGGCTCACTTACAGTTTCAAGGTTCAGAATGTTACAATGGTGGGAGCATGGCAGCCTGAAGACAGACATGGTGCTGGAGCTGAGAGTACTACATCTTGACTCAGAGGCAACAGGAAGTCGACTGACTGTCACATTGAGGGAAACATGAGCAAAAGAGACCCCAAAGCTCGACCCCCCACAGTGACACACTTCCTCCAATAAGGTCATACCTCCTAACAGTGCCACTCCCTTTGGGGGCCATTTTCTTTCAAACCACTACAATAACCATGACAGTCACTAACCTAGACCCTGACACCATAGCAAAGGGGATTGTTTGCTCTAAGGCCACACTCAAGACTGCTGAAGAAAGTGGAGGGGACAGAGATGAACAGATACAACCTACAGGGGATGGTTCCAGAGGAGGAAACCCAGAATGCTGAGAATTAAAAAAAGCATGGAGTTGCCTGCAGGACCTGTGGCCACATGAATCTGAGCCTGGGTGTGTGCAGAGCATGTGATCCCAGAGGCCTAACACTCCAGGGCTGCCCTTGGGCTCAGGGGCTAAAGTCAGAAGCCTCCCAAAGAGGAAGAAAAAGCTAAGGCTGAGCTCCCTACAGAGCACACCAGCAGGGTGGCCCTGAGGCTGATGGAAGAAATGAGAACAGTGCACAGAGGATCACAAATGCGTCTATGTAGCCTCTGTGGTGAGGGAGTAGGCTGCTGTGACCGACAGTCTGCAGGAGGGACAAGTACCATGCAAATGCAGGCCACTCTGAGAATGTGCCTGACAGCAAAGAAGAGATGACCTAATGTCCAGACATCCTTCCTTGCAGAATCAGGACAGAATTTGTTTCTTGACTTGCTCATTTTCTGCCCATGGAGGCCCCTTTGGGGATCTGGGTGCTGTCATAGTAGAAGAGATAGCATAGATTGGGTGGAGTATATTCTGAACCAAGGAGTACCCTGAAAAAGCATGTGTTCTCTCATCAGCTTGTTTACTTGTCCTTTTTGTCTTTTTAAGTTCAAATTCATACTTGAGGCTCTTATATGGGGTTCTGTCCTGGGCATCATGGGGAAATACCCCTTCACTGTAGAGCAGCAGAAATGATTTTGGACAACAAGTGTTGACACCCCCTACTCTGTCAGTCTCAAACCTGGATTTCTGTGCTTGGTGTCACAAGGACTCAAATGAGCTACAGGTAAAGTCAAGGTTAGTCTGACACATGGTACTTATATTGTGATGAGCTGAACTGTGTCCTGCCCATCAAATTCATATGTTGAGGTCCTAACCCTCAATGTTTCATAAAGAAATTTTATTTGGAAACAGGATCTTTGCAGATAATGAGGTTAAGATGAGGTCATTAGGATGGGCACCATCTGTCATTATCATGCCATACACAATAGTACAAGTTAGGACACAGGAATAGGCAGATGGGGGTGGGGGAACCATGTGAAGATTGAAAGTATGCTGCCATGAGCCAAGGGAACCAGAGATTGCCAGCAGACTGGCAGCTAGGAAGGAAGAAGGAAGTAACTTTGGTAACATCCTGACTTGAAGCTACTGGTCTCCAGAACTGTGTGCTAAGAAATTATGATGTTTATGCCATCTTGTTGGTGCATTTTGTCACCATGGCCCTAGCAAACTAATACACAAACCAGTAGGCTTTTGTTTTGTTTTGTTCATTTTTGTTTTGTCTGTATATGTGTATGTGTAGGGGTGTGTAGGTGTGTGTGTCGCTATGTGACCCAGACTGGCCTTGAACTCTCAGTCCTCTTGTCTCAGCATCCAGAGTGCTGGAATTATAGATGTGTTTTGCCTAAATGTATGTCTGTGCATCTTGTGGTACACCTGGTGACTGCAGTTACCAGAAGAGGGTGTCATATCCCTTGGAAGTGGAGTTACAGAAGGTTGTGAGCCACCATGCAAGTGCTGGGAACTGAGCCTGTGCCCTCTAGGAGCTTAGTTCTCCTCACTGCTGAGTCATCTGTCCAGCCTCCTCAATGGGGCCTTAACTGTGAAATGAACACAGCAGGTGGGAAGTCCCCTATGAGATACTCTTCTGATGAGTTTGGCTGTCATCTAACTTCCCTCTAAAGTGTCCTCTAGTACAACAAATTCAAGCAAGACTCTGGGGAAAACCCCTGTAAACATCATACTCGCATCTCTGGCATCACTGTCTCCCACCCAAGCCAGACTCTGGCCTTTATTCTTGATCCTTCTATCCTGTGGTAGGCTTTTTCCTTTTTTTCCACAGAAGAGCATCAGTGAATTGGCACAGCAAAGTCCAAACATACATCTCTTCTCTTTTCCTATGCTAGACAGGGTCCCTGCTAGGGTAATGTAGAAGATGCCAAACTCATGGAGTAGCCTCAAATTGTACTGGCTATTATATAACCAACCAATTCCTGAAGCACTAACCCACTCCCCTGAGACAAGTGTGGAAGTGCACCCATGAGCTAAGTATGGTTCTTAGGCTTCATCTCCAGTGGTCCCATCACTTGGGATTATATTAGCTATGTTTTCATTGCTGTGGGGAAAAAGAAAGAAGGGTTTATTTTTGGCTGAGAGTTAGAAGATGTAAGTCCATCATGGTGGAGACAGCAGGAATATGAGGTTTCTGGTCATACTGAGTCCACAGTCAGGAAACAGAGGTGGGTACTTGTGCTCAACTTGCTTTCTTCTTTTTGTATGGTCCTGAACCCCAACCTATGGGATGGTGCCACCCACAGTTGGGGTGGCTCTTCCTTCTTCAGTTAAATCTTCCTGGAAACACCCACATGGTTTCAGAGGTGTATTTTCATGGTGACTCTAAATCAGCTGAGTTGACAATGAAAATTTACCATTACAGAGACTAAGTCTCTAATACACGAATCTTTGTGGTCAAAGCAACATACACACTGTAGCAGTGATCTATTGAAATAATCGCTGTTTGTGTAAAGCATAGAGCTGGGTATTGGGGCTGGAAGAAAAGAGGTTAAGAAAAGGGAGGAAGGAAAAGAGGGGGAAAGAAAAGGAGAAGAGAAAGGGGGAAATGAGGAGGAGGGATGGGAGGAAGGAAGGGGAAGGAGGAAGAAGAGGTAACTTCTTTGACTTGGCAATTCTTGTTAAGCATTTGACTATACGTCTAATACCAGGGGTTGACTGTAGTTTCAGTCTTAACCTACAATAATCTAGAAATCCTCTATCCTCACAGGAATGCTTTCTTTAATCTAACCAGGCACTCTGCCAAGCCGCCTACACCCACCATGCAGTCTCTTGGGTCAGAACTGCCCATGTCTGCTCATGTTTGCAACTTCTAGTGGTTTTCCAAGTCAACCAGCATTTGACCTCCCTAGGGCTGGAGAGGTGTGCCATGGAGTAGCCCCAGCCTTGGTGGCTACAGCAGGTTCTCCAGAGATCTACATTTCTTGTTTCCTCAGTCTCCTGGTTGTCATTTATTATAAAGAAATTGAAAAGTAATTACATCATATCACATGGAAAGAATCAGGTATGCTTCGCATTGGAAAACCTTCAGTCAGTTACTAAAACAGCAAACATGTTATTGGAGAATTAAGTGAAAGTTACCCACACAGATATTCAAGGGGCCCTCACTCCATATAGGATTCTATACAATGTGCTGAGCAATTGAAAGGTTTGAAAGGGCTTTTACTTTTATCTAGCTCAGAGACAGGATACCACAATCAAAAAGCTAGAGTTGGTAATGATTGCTGAAGGCTGGAGAGGTCAACAGAGCAGATGGAGTGGGCAGTCAAACAGGACAGTCACTAAAGATTGAGGATATTGCCCGGTGGTTGTGTGGCATACACCTTTAATCCCAGCACTCAGGAGGCAGAGACCAGCCTAGTCTACAGAGTGAGTTCCAAGACAACCATGGCTGTCACACAGAGAAACCCTGTCTCTAATCCCCCGCCCCCCAAAAGATTGAGGGTATCTGAAAGTCTCATTGAAAGGGTGGGACTTGAGTAAAGTTTATTCAAAGTTGTGGGAAGAGAAATGGCAACCAGGGGGCTGGCACCAAATGGGCAAAGGTTCAGATGTGGGAATGTACGTGTGTGTGTGTGTGTGTGTGTGTGTGTGTGTGTGTGTGTGTAACAAGGATGAGTTTGCTGAAGTACAGGTTTGCATAGAGAAATACTGAGAAATACAGCAGGCAAGGTGGAAGAGAGTGTCTCAGCTCCTACACTAGAAGTTGACAAAAAAAAAAAAAAACCTGTTAATAATTGGATTAAAAGGGAACACAAGCAAGGTTCCAAGAAAATTTTGGAAAATCACCAGGCTAAGTTTTTCTGGAATGGTGCCAGGAGAGGAGAGAAACCAAAACATTTTGATAATGTGAATAATCTAGCTATCAAAACGTACTGCCACAGCTGTTCCCTTAATGAAAACATCACAAAGTCTAACAGACTCCGGCAAGAGAGGAAAAAAGTACGTGAGAAGTGCCAAACACAGAAATGTGAAGTCAACCAGGCAAGGATGGAAGTTTTATGAAGAGGCGGGTCGAATGCTCTGTAAGCAGACTTTGGGGTGACAGACTAGAATGAATATGCCAGTCTGGCTTTGTTAAATTCCCCACAGCTGCTCTGTGCCCATCCATCGGTCATCTTCCCATCGCCAGGTCCTTCACAAGGATATACATCCCAGAATTCCCCACCTCTGCTTGTACAACTTCACCTCTGGCCCTCTCTCCCCTACACACACACACACACACACACACACACACACACACACACACACACACACACACACACAAGTCACAGTTTAGAGTCTGTGTGGACTGAAGTTTTCCCTTTCCCCACTTTGCCTTTCTATCTCTGGAATGTCAGAATGATGGCAGAGGTGTCCAGTCTTGAGAATACTGCCTGCGGCAGCCCTCAAACTCTCTGTCTTCAATGCTTCATCTTCAGTGACCAAGAGACTGGATTTTTGACAGAATGAGTCCTGCTGTTATTGCTGCTGTCCCCTTTGGTAGCTTTTTCCTATGCCAGCAAGGGCCACTAAGCCTAACTCCTTGCCTACTTCACTCAAGGACTTAGTAGGTACTTATTTATTTAATTGAATGGCTTAATGCTAACTCTGCTTAAAATAATTTAGAATCAAAACCTGGGGTTTACATGGCCTAGGAACATATGATCAGGCAAGGGCGAATGGAGAAGATTTGGGCAATGGAATTAAATGTCAATGGGCCATACAGATGAGTTTGCAGAGAGTGCTCTGGCAGCCAAGGTAGCAACACAGAGGGAATAAGGCATCAGAGTCAGAGAGCAAGTAGATATATAGATGTTTCTATAGGAGCTGGAACCAACCTGAGACTTGGCATGCCGACAGAGCAGCTACAAGGCAGAGAAATGGGTCAGTGAGCTGTTCCCTTAGGAGAATAGAGGTCTGAGACTAGGAGACTTCCTGGAGAGTGGACCTAGATGTGTGTGAGCTCCAGAAGGAGACAAAAGAAACCACAATATCCATGGGTTTCTGGGAGGGACTCTTCAGGGATGACAAGACCTTCAGAGGAAATCTCAAGGAGAGGCATTCTGGCCCCGGGTCTTGTGACAATTAGTTTTAATTGTCAAAGTGACACAATCAAGAATCACCTGGGAAGACAGCATCAGCAAGGGATTGTCTAGATTAGTTCAGCCTGTGGATTTGTCTGTGTGAAAGGGTTCAGGTATCTTGATTACATTAATTGATGGGAGCACCTACCAAACATGATTGGAACCATTCCCTGGATTCTGGGTTGTGTGCGTGGGGGCTGAATACAAGCAGGCATGCATTAATCCATTGCTCTTTGCTCTGGACTGTGGGTGTAAGGTGACTGACAGCTTCAAGGGCCTGCCACCTTAACCTTCCTGCAATGGAACTGTGAGCCAAACAAACCTTTTCCTCCTTAAGTGACTGTTGTCAGGATATTTTATCACAGCAACAGGAAACGAAACTAGGTGTTTACCAGGGAGGCTGAGGCAAAGAGACCACAGAAGCTGGCACAGGTGAGCAGGTACATGACTGCAAAGCTGAGTGATGCTCCAGTAGCCACCTTACTCTGTTTCAAAGCTGCTCCAATAGCCACCTTACTCTGTTTCAAAGCTGCTCCAATAGCCACCTTACTCTGTTCCTTAAGTGAACAACATATATGAACTAGATCATGTACCTAGAAAGAAGGGGCATCATTAGGAAAAATCAGAGCGAGCCCCAGAGGTGTTCTCTGATGAAGAGAGGCAGGTAGATCTCATTATTTCGTGTAATTGGAGAGGCATAACCTCTGTGTGGACATCAGACAATACCCTTCACACTAATAGCAGCTATTCTGACATGCATTAGGTCAGGACCGTCCGACTGTTCCGCAACAAACGCCTCGAAGCAGTGAGCTTGACAGGACTGCTGAATCGTATCCTAGATCCTGGGTCCCAAAGAACAGACAGAAGCTCATAAGTAGAAAAACTTACACCTTCAACTTGAAGCTGTTCTGTCTACAAATGCACTGTTCCCTGCTAGCACGTTAGGCTTTGTTGTATGGTTGTGCACCTCTGCTCACCTACAAGAAAATGTTCTTTGAGAATTACAGACTTACAAAAGTGGTAACTATATTCCAGTCAACCATATTGCTTGCAGTAATCATAAACACTGCTCCGTGGGTGTTTTCAGCAATCTTGGTCTCACATGTTCCTGAGATTTGCTGACTTTCCCTGCTCCCTTTCAAGTTTTGTCCAATAGACACCTGTGTAAGCTTGGGTGTAGCCACTCCAGGATTCTAAACCAGAGCAGAAAGTTAGAGATGCTGGTCTCTTCCGAGCAAGGGATGCTGCCTGGACAATGTGCGCTCAATACTTCATACTCAGGCTACAAAAGGCTGGATTCTGCAAATAATAAGTCCTTCAGAAATTGCCACTAGTGACTTTATCCAGATCAGGGAAGATCCACCAAGAACTCCAGGGAGCTAGTGCTGTTAGAGGAGGCTACTAGCAAATGGTCACCTGTCCCTCAGCCTCAACTGACAAAAATAATACTGAACCCGAGAGTGTCTACTGAACCTCCATGACCACCCATGTTCTTTAACTTTGTAAGGGACTGGGGTCAGGGAATTAGGACATGGCTGGATAAACCATAGTCCTCTATTCCTCTATATCTATTATGATCTGAAGTCATAAGCTACAAAACCAAGGTTGTATGGGTCATTTCCCCGTGCATAAATGAACCCACGGTATGGAGCAGAGATCCTGGGTAGCTTGCATTCTACCTTCCCACTCCATCTAATATCATCTCCTGGCCAACTGCAGATTCAGCCAGGACACATCAATCACACCTGCAATTGCATAGCTGTGTCTCTAGAGGTCTCTGAGAACAGAGGGACTTCTCTGTCCCATGTATCACCTGTGTTCCTTGGGCAGTTTCTTAGCATTGTACAGTCTTATTCCCGGTGTACTTATGTGTGTAAGAAGGTAGTAGTACATGTCTGTGTATGTAAACTTACATCGATCTGCCAGCATATGTGGTATGTATATGAGTATGTGTATCCGAG
The DNA here is from genome assembly GCF_003668045.3 of Cricetulus griseus. Taxonomy (NCBI): domain Eukaryota; kingdom Metazoa; phylum Chordata; class Mammalia; order Rodentia; family Cricetidae; genus Cricetulus; species Cricetulus griseus. The sequence goes on from NC_048599.1 coordinate 135,804,876, forward strand.
ATGGAGGACTAAACTGAAAATGTCCAGGTGTCCAGACTATAAGATTTAAATAGCCACTCACTCATTCTCAGAACTGTGCCCTTGTATGAGCTCACAAGAAAGTGGCTTGTGCATCTTTATACCTCTCTCTAGTTCCAGGTCTGGTTGTATGTGTATATCCATGTATTAGGTATGAGTATCAGGTGTGTATATGTGTGTATGTGTGTGTGTGCACGCATTACTATGTATGTACATTAATGTGTGTGTGCATTAATATGTGTGTTAGCATGTGTGTTAATACATGTGCATCTAGGTGTCTATGTGTCTCAGCAGCACTCACTGGACTTCGGTCTGTGAGGGAGGCCTTTTCTGCCCATTTTCTAAATCCTGCTCATTCAGAACAGACCATAGACAACACACTCTCATTTTAGAGCCTCTACTCCATCCTAACCACACTTTAGGATGTACCACAAGGTCACTTGAGAGAGCTCTGGTTTTTGAGAAGAGATTCCCAATCTGCCACAAGGACTGTAGGACCTGAATTCAGGCATGCAAACCCTCTGTCTCCTGTTACTACAATGTCATGACAGAGCCCATCTGTGAGTCCCCTTGACCTTAACACTTCTGGGGCTAGTTGGACTATTTGGTGTAATTAAATCCTATGCAGTTCTTGTAGTGTGTGTGTGTGTGTGTGTGTGTGTGTGTGTGTGTGTGTGTGTGTGTGTGTGTATGGCTGGACAACCTTCAAATAGCTCAAGCCTAGAATGTAAGAGCCACAAAGATAAATAGTCCATATTCAGAGTAGACTACAAACAGCCATAAAAACTGGGATTTCTGAGCGAACTGGAGGAGAAGGAATCAGAAAGTTTTGCAGGAGGTGGTGGGTCTGCTGAAGACAGCTCAGATACGGGCAGCAGCTGGGTCCCAATTGATTGACAGGATAAAGAGCTCCCAAGCTCGCACAGTATACGCAGTTGGAAAGAGCTTTAAAGCTGGGCATGTGTGACCCTAAAGGCCAGTCTCTTATCACACCCTTTTATCCTTTGCCAAAGGAAACTTAGGTTCTCTGGGCTCAATATGGGTGCTGTCTATCTGTGTGGGGCAGATCGACAAACACAGAAAAATAGTCTGCAAACAGTCAGAGGTTTGCAGATGTCAGTGATGGGTGGCAACAGATGTCCATCGTAAGATGGGTCTGTGAATATGGAGAAGTCACCTACAATCGGCACCTTCATTTTGAGGCTTCTCAAGCACAGAGTTGGTGTTTGAGTGAAAGAACAATCGTGTCTACACTGCATGATACAAAAACAACTTCTAGAAGGATGGACTCAAAGTGCAGCCTGGACAGGAGCAGAATGTGCTGTGGAAGCTCAGGTATTCCCAGGCAAAGGACTCCTTACAGCTGGCAGAGTCTAGCATTTTAGCTCCGCAGAAGTGAGCATCTGTCCATGATCCCGGCACCTACAATTCTGTCTCATTTTGAGATGTCCAGCCATATGGAGATGAAACTCCAGTGTAGACTTCCCTGGAGCTTGCTGGTCCTACCCAGGCTCTCAAGCTAGCTTTCTGGATGAGAGTGCTTCAGGGATCCACCAGACTATAGATGACCACAGGAGGTTTATCCCAGCAGTGATGATGTGGTTGCTCTCTGGTGGCTGCTCAAGATAAATGACCTGAGCTTCCTGGTGCTCCCGACTGACCTGTTTGTCAGTGTATGTCCTTGTCCTGCCCCTGAGTTATTTTGTCTGCTTATACCCCCTCCTGGTTCTATGGATCTTTTCCCTTTAAAGGGATTCACAAGAATCCATTTACCTGCCCTGAGCAGGTACCTCTCATGTCTTCATGATGAAAGCCCAACCATTCACCTTCTTTGCCCTGGTCACAAATGTCCCATTGCTGGCATGGTGCCCTGAACATGGTAGGTGGCACTCCATGTAGGCTAGTTAAGCTGAAATACACTGCTGGCTCTCAGATTCCAGCTGCTTCCTAGATTGACTCTAGTGCTGTTTCTTGCCCACACCCCTCCTCCTCACTCCCATCTCCGAGTCAGAGTCCGATGCCCCTCATAAGATGGCTCTGTGAGCATGGAGAAGTCACCCACAATCGCCACCTCCATTTTGTGGCTTCTCAAGAACAGAGTCAGTGTTCAAGTGAAACAAGGCAAGCTGAAGTCTGCAACTAGTGCTCCCTTACGAAGACTTAAATGTCAACCATCAGGCTCAAACTGGCTTATTATTATGCAAAGCAGCAAAATAGAAGATAGAGGTAGATAGAGAAAGGGAGGGAGAAGAAAAGGGAAGAAATCAGAAAATTGGTGATTTTTTATTTCTAAAAACTAAGTGGTACGGGTCTGTACTAAAAACAAGTTTCTAAGGCAAGTGTTTGTATGTCCTGTCTTAGCTGCATACACAGCATAATTGCTAAGGCACTGGGGCTCTTGGGAAGATTCCATTAAGACCCTAGCACAGTGTTTCTCAACCTTCCTAATTCTTCAGTCCTTTAATACAGTCCCTCATGTTGTGGTGACCCTCAACCATAAAATTGTTGTTGCTACTTCATAACTGTAATTTTGCTACTGTTAGGATTTGTAATGTACATATTTTTGGAGATAGAGGTTTGCCAAATGGGATCATGACTCACGGGTTGAGAACCCCTGCCCTAGAATGTTCTGGATTCCAACCTAAAATCCACAGATAGTTCTCTCTATTGAAAGCTCAGAGCTCCTGTGACTAAGCTTTCTTGTAAACGAAACAAGAAATAGTTTTCTGGCTATGACAGTTGACAGTGGCTGAGGGGATCTTAGTGGACATTTCCCAAGTAACCTTTCTATTTTACCTCAGCACCCCTGTGGTATGGGCCTACTGTTTTGTCTACATGGAATAGGGAAAGATCGCTCCTAAATCTACAAAAGAACAAAATTTCAGCTCTGGGTTTCAAGTTCTCCATTTGAAGTCTTGGAAGACCTGCTACAACAGTGTGATATCTGGAAATGTGTCCTGGACACCCAGTTCCCCGGAGGCCATGATGATAAGGAACTTTTACTATGGTTAGTGATGTAGCACTTTTTTTTTTTTTTTTTTTTAGAGTGCTTGCCTGGCATACTGGAATCTGGGGTTTTATCCCCACCACCTTATAATCCAGCCATTGTGGCTCATAAGTAACCCTAACATTCAGAAGATAGAGGAAAGGGCATCAGAAATTCATGCTATCCTCCAATACCTGGGTTACTTAAGTCTCTTTATTTATTTATTTATTTATTTATTTTTACTTCTGGTTTTTTGTAACCCTGGTTGTCCTGGAACTCACCCTGTAGACCATGCTGGCCTTGAACTCACAGAGATACACTTGCCTTTGCCTCCTGAGTGCTGGAATTAAAGTCATGAGACATCACCACCTAGTTCTTAAAAACTTTTTTTTTTAAGTGGAAAAAAAAGAAAGAAAGAAAAAGAAAGAAATCTTGAGTAACTACTATGTGCCATGGTGAGGATACTAATTTCTTTTGAATATATTCAATATATATTTATGTTGATATATTGAATATATATTCATTTGGACATTAGTTTTACATAGAATGCTTCCTTGAAACCCTGAAATATGCTCCAATTTCATACAGATAAAGTAATTGAGGCCAAAAAGACAACAGATTTGTCTAAGGTCACAAAGAAAGAAAACAGGAAGGCCCCAGGTCAAGAACAAAGTCTCCAGGGCTTATTAGCCCCCTCCTGCTGCCTGCAGAACAGGGTCTTCCATGTGGGAGGCTGGAACAGGACGCTGGCTTCACAGTCATTTCAGATGTTCCTCACCCTCTTGATACCTCACAGTCAATGTGCTTATCCCAGGGATAATAGTTCTACTATCCTCCTCAGATATTGGATACACCAGAGAATAAAAATTACAATACAAACAGAGGGTTTTGTGTGTGTGCAAACACACAGTTCACAGGATGACAGCAGATTAAGCCATTTCCCTCTTAGATGCGTCATTCAGCCAGACCGGTCTGTTGCCCTGTTCTGACAGTGACATTATGTCCCAGTAGACTAATTAGCACTAACTGCCAGGTCACTCCAAGGCCACTTAGGAAAACAAGTGAAAAAGACAAAACCAATGACCATTGTGGCTGAAGACAGAAAGAAGAAGAGAGAGGGAAAGAAAGACAGAGGGAGAGAAGGAGGGAGGGAAGAAGGAAGGGAGGGAGAGGAGAAGGGGGGAGGGAGGGAAAGAGAAGGGGTAGGGGCTAAAGATGGGGGGTATGCCCTTTCTTTCAGTTTCTCTGCTTAAATCAAACCATCACAAAAATTGTAACCAGCTCAGCAGCTAAATGAAGACGTTAAAACAAACCCCATTTTCAGCTATGTTTAAAAGGAACATCTATAGAGGCTACAAAGGAGCAGGAGCCTTGGCTTTGAGAGAGAGAGAGAGAGAGACAGAGAGACAGAGAGACAGAGAGACAGAGAGACAGAGAGACAGAGAGACAGAGAGAGAGAGAGGAAGCTGCAAGGTAACATAACTAGACTTGGAGAAAGCACCCCAGTTCCCGGGATCCCAGCTACATGGCCATGAGATTGGATGCCCAGTACTGGCCCCTGGCAAAGTAGGAAGAAGGCTTTCCTGGTTACATGGAAACTATCTCTATCACAGATGCTCCCTCACTGCTCCTGAAGTGAACCCAGGCACTCAGACTAAACGCAGTTTTGAGCTGCTGCAGGAGGGAATGAAATTCCCTTTGGGCTTTAAATTTCCTACAGTGCCCAAGGGCAGCACTTCTTCATGCACACAGAGAGATACTGTAATGCTTTTGGAGGAATGTGTTAAAAGAAGGGTCCCTCCTTTTGCTTTGGCTAATAGCTGGCTCCTCCTCCCAACAGCAACTTTCAAGAGGTGCAGGGAGAGCTAAAAAACTTCCCTCACCTCACAGATGGAAAGACAGACATGCTGCAGACAAACACATTTTAGTTCATTGCTAGAGACTGGGGGACATGGAAGAGGAAAACAGCCAACAGACTGAAGCCTCTAACAGTCCCTGCTGGTTTAGGCTCTGCAGCCCCTTACCTACTGTTTTGACTGAGTTTCTATCAAGTTTGCAAGTGTGGACCATCCATCTACTGCTACCAAGTTTTGATGAGCTGGATTTTGGGGGGAAAGGGAATGGATTGAGATCTGCACCTTTGTCCATGAGTGCCCTTCACTTCTATAGAAATACGCATGCAATACCTTCCAGGCAAAGTCATGAAATTAAATGAGATGACGGATGTGCCTGCTCTCAGTACAGTGCCACACCTGTAACAGTCCTCAGAGATGAAAATCTCAGCTTCCTGGCACTAAGCTCCAGGGTAAGCTCGGCTTTTGGGGACTGATTCTCCTTCTTTGGCCATAAAAGCAGCACTGCTTGAAGAGGAGGGGTTGCAAAGAAGGCTGTGCAGAACCTGGACATACCTGGCATCTTATATAGCACTTGGGACTATGGAATGGGATCCTTAGGAATAAATGCAGAAAAGGGACCTAAGAGTTCATGAGGGGCACCTGAACTTCCCTACCCTTATCTTGGACAAAGATGCAGCTTTTACCCAGACCCCATTCCTAGGAAAAGATCTTCAGTAGAGGCAAAGCTAGCACTCAGTGACATGAATGAAAGTTTTACCCAAAAACTTTGCCACGAAGAGTTTTGTTTTTTTTTTAATTTTTTCTGGCCCCTGTAAAATAAACATTTGATCAGCAGGTCCCCATGAGGCCATGGGAGTGGTCGGGAGGTGGGTGGTGGTTGCATATCAAGTAGGCCTGCTAGCCTGACTCTGGCCATGAGCAAACAATCTTCTCTCCTCACAGATGCCTGGCAAAGCAGTGTTAGTGCAAATTAAAAAAAAAAAAAAAGTTTGAAGCCTCTTCCACCTGTTTGACTTCAGATTTTCAATTCCAGGTTCACTGTGGTGGTCTAGGGGGAACTGGGCTTTCAGCTTTCAGAAGCCCAGAGCCCCCTGATGGTTATTCTTTGTAATTTACCTCAAAGAGACCAATCTACCATTGCCTCAGTCTTTGAACAAAAGCCTTCTGACTCCCTTCTCCCAAAGAACCTGGGCTAAGTAAGGCATTGCCACCTGAATCCAGAAAGAAACATGAATGTTTTGGGTTGTGCTCTCTTAAAGTGCATTTTTGGACCCTGAAGTTTCACCTCTGAAGGAAGTGGGAGCTCAGGAGGGGAAGGAGGAGGAATGCCTCAGCTTATACCAAGTATCAACTCGCAGGCAAAATAATAATTCACTCTTTAATGGGAACTCATTCTGTGCTCCCGCCTTTTAATTCTCTCTCTCTCTCTCTCTCTCTCTCTCTCTCTCTCTCTCTCTCTCTCTCTCTCTCTCTCTCACACACACACACACACACACACACACCACTCTCTCTCTCTCTCTCTCTCTCTCTCTCTCTCTCACACACACACACACACACTCTCTCTCTTCTCTCTCTCTCTCTCTCTCTCTCTCTCACACACACACACTCTCTCTCTCTCTCTCTCTCCTCTCTCTCTCTCTCTCTCTCTCTCTCTCTCTCTCTCTCTCACGGATCTTTTATCTTTTGGCTCTCATTCTCAGACTCTCAGAGCTCAAAGCTCCGCAGCTCAGCTGAGAACTCTGGCACTTCTTGGATTGATAAAGTGGCTTTAAAATGCTTAGAACTGAATGAAGACAAATCAACTGTGGCGAGAGAAAGTAAACACATCCATGCACCAGTCAACTCTGGCAAACGCCTCGCTGACATTACGAACTATAGTTCCTGCCTGTGCTGTGGGGATGCTCTAGCAGTCTGGGTAAGGACCGAAACCACAAAGCAACCTTCTCTGCCTGGGTTAGTTGTGCCCCAGAGGAGGCAGGAGCCAACTACACCAGTGTGTGCCTCCTTGTCTTCATGTTTAGTAATGTATCAATAAAAGAGAGAGGACAGTTTCATTCTTTCTGCTCTAGAAGGCTTCCCCTTACTGCAAACTCTTCATGTGCAGGTGAAACTTGCCTGTGAAAGAACCAGAATTTTTCACACACACAGAAAGAGAGAATTTGATAAGGGCATAATTTGATCTGAACATTTGAGCAACTTTTCCTGCAGGGAATCTATAATTTCTACACTACCCTTGTGTGTGTGTGTGTGTGTGTGTGTGTGTGTGTGTGTGTGTTTGTGTGTGTCTGTGTTTGTGTGCATGTGGTGTATGCGCATGTGTGCGCACACAGACACACACACACACACATACACGAACGCATTGTTTTTTATGAAAGCCAATTAATAAATGCTAATTCATTCAGGCATATCTCCACTAAATTACTGTTTCATTTAATTGCAGGGGAATTTTCCATTACTAAACTCTCCCTTGCTGATTTTTTTGCATTATTTATATATTTTTCCAGTTTCACTAATAGTGAGGTTGGTATGTGATATTATCTGCTGTTTGTACGTCTTAAATTTCATTTTCATTTGAAATGTTTCCTCATTCTTGCAGCTCCACATAATCTTGGAGAAACAGAATTAAAAGCAGACAAGATTTTATTTTTCACATAAATGACTGAAAAAGACACTGGCTGAAATTAACCTGACATAAGTGTATTTTGCATGATTATATTTCTCTCTTCCTGAGATGCACAACTGTGTGTGTGTGTGTGTGTGTGTGTGTGTGTGTGTGTGTGTGTGTATGCGCGCGCGCGCGCGCGCGCTGGAGGGGGAGGGGAGAGAGGGTAGGAGAAAGAGGTTAATTCAGGAATATCTTCGTATATCAATAAGTTACAAATCTGCCTATGAGAAGCATGCATATGGGGACAGAGACGGGACTTTCAGTACAAATAAAAACAACATCTAAATCTTTGTGTATGCTCCTAGAACACAATGTACTTTTTTTTTTTTTTGGTTTCTCTTCATAAATTTTAAAATCAAAACTTTGGTAGCTAAATGCCCAGTATCCTAACCAGTTGGCTGCCCAAGAGTTTGCCTCTTTTTAAACATAGAAAAGAGGGAGCTTGGGGTGATGTTTAGAGATGGCTCAGGGACTGAGGTAGAGAGTGTATGTATGTTCCAAAGAATGAGTTCTGAAATCGGGATTTCAATTTTTTTTTTTTTAATCAAAGATGCTAGTCACCTGCACTGGGCCACCTTCTTCCCAAAGTAAATGGTGTACTTTTGTCACTTCCAGCCATCTCCTTCCCCCCTCCAATCCCCTCCCTCTTTTCATTTTCTTTTCTTTCTCTTTATTCTTTTCTGTCTTTTTCTCTCTCTCTCAGTACAATGTGCTGGAGGTCAATGATTAAACTGTTTACTCCAAGGTTTAGGTATGAGACAGCATGTCATCCGCCATAAGTAAAGTTTCACCTTTACACCCAGCTCCATCAATAATTACAGAGAGCAAAGATGACTGTTAGTAAATCATACTCACAATTAGCTCTTAACAAAAACTGATTTTATCTGTTCCAAGCATTCCTAGTTTCCTTGATTTTACAAAAAAAAAAAAAAAAAAAAAAAAGCAAAAACTACAAAGCAGAGGAAGCCTGATCCAAAATGAAGTAGCTTCCTACACAAAGGGCTAATAAGTATCTCTTGGAAAATGTATGCCCATAATAGTTGCCCTTATTGCAACTGGAGATTTGAGGCTGTCATAGAATGTTCTGTTTGTTATATTAATATCTCCTTTGAACCAAAATGATTCTTAATAATTAAAATTCCATGGTATCGATTTTTTTTTCCTTTGTGTCCTTTGTCCTGTTCAGGAAAAAAAAATTGGCAAAGTCTTTTTAGGTATAGGTTGATAAAATTAATTAACTTTCCTTTTACTCCAAAAAGGTCTCAAATAAACGCTTCCAATAGACATCAAAAAAGTGTCAATTAGAAATAATTACTTCTTATCAATCAGTGGGGCAATTAAAGTGACAACGCTTGAAAAGATACTTATCTTAAAACTAATTCACAAGGCAACTAAATTATCTCCTAATTAACTTGCAGAGGGTGGGAAGCTAGACCATCCTGAAACAAAGATGAATTGAAGAACCCCAATACCCTCTTTATGTTTCTAGACACCGGTTCACCTTTCAAGAAAACCTTTTTTTTTTTTTTTTTTTTTTTTTTTTTTTTTTTTTTTTTTTTCCTCCCCAAGCCAGTCAAGGAACCTGGAAAGAAACAGACGCTTTCCAATTGAATCTTTTCCACCCTTTCCCAGGAGCCACCCGGCTTTAGGTGTTTAAAGGCAACTTAGATGCATTTTTTTTCCTGGATCTTCTCATCTGCCACTAGGATGATATGTTTTCAGGACGGACAGAGGGGACAGTTTCTCCACAAGTTTTTTGAATATTACTTTTAATGACAATCTGCTTGCTTTTTAACCAAACTCTCTTCTCCATGAAAACAGAATTATTTACATTTTAATATTTAAGTGCCGCCGATCATTTCTCACGCATCTTTCAAAATATCTTTTTTTTTTTTTCGCTTCTGCTTTTAGAGAATTGTGTCCCCCGGTACAACAAAAAATCCTGCGGATTTACGGAGCGCTCAGCCCAATGCTGACCTACAGATGTCAAAATAATTCACTCACAGCAGGAACTATCTTTTAGAATAAAGCTGTAGAGATGCTAAGACCTTTCTTCGAGACTAGATTAGCCTGGGATGAGTGGAGGGTGAAGGGTGAGCCGCCTCAGCCTGAGCGCCAGTGAGAAGGAAACTTTAGTTGGGTAGCTAGGATGGCTGGACCAGGGGAACCTAGCATGGCCTGGCTCTGGGAAAAATAAAAAAATAAAAAAACCCGAGAGACTCTTGAGCTCTGGAGTCTGATCCACAGAAATTTATATCCGCAGACTCCACAGCCGCAGGCAGAAATTGAGGTGCCATCAGATTTGTGGACCAGCCGCTAAACCCGAAGGAAGAATGGGCTTTTCAAAAAACAAAAAAACAAAAAACAAAAACTAGAAGGGCCAGCTAGGAATTCCTCTCTAAACTCTCTAAATAAGGGACACGATGTCAAATAACTGATCAGAAAAACAGAGCAACTCTGGCTTAGCTTTGCCTACACGGAGGTCAGAAGAGAAATACGGGACAGATTTGAAGTATTGGGGTTCCTTTAGGTATTTTTTTAATCCTTTTTAAAAATCGTAGTATATGGGTGGAGAAAGTCTCTCTTCCCCTCCTTATTTCTTCCTTTGTTTGGAGGAGGGGGGAAAAGGGGGGCTCTTTCGGCTTTCTCCGTCAGAAAACTACCTGGTGGGGCGAGAGACGGACGGGAAACACTCTCACCTAAGGGCGATCTACATCTGAGCTGATAGGAAAAGTGCCTTTCTTTCAGCAACTAGGGCGGTCGTTGAATAAAGTAAAGGCAAATCGTGCCTTTGTCTTTCTTCTTTTATTTTCACTTATTCTAAGGACTGTTTTTAGAATGAAAATAAGCCAATCCGGAAAAATCCTGAAACTCTGATTTCTTAAAGCAGCTTTTAAGAGTCTCGCTCATCCTCGTGAATTCGAGGTCTGTGAAATGCCACTCTTGTCACCATCGGAAAGGTCAGGAGGAGGTCGAAGGTAGTAAACCCGAAAATCCAAAAGCCTAGCCAGAGAGGTTAGCCGCTAACAGACCTGAGACCCCGCTAGGCCTGGAAAACTACCAAGCTCCCGGAGCAGAGGCGGTGTCCACTATAGTTCGCTACTTTGACTGAAGACTAAGGGGCTAATATCTTGCCCCGGCCTGGCCTTAGAAAGTGGTACCGGGGCTCGCTGCATCTCCAGGAGCAGCGGGATCAGGGGTGCCAGGCAGCTTCACTGGCGGCTCCAGGGAAGTGCGGGGAGCTCCACGCAGCAGTCCCTGAAGCTGCCCCAGGTCGGCCAGGGCAGCTGAGATCGCTCGGGCCTCACTTTGGGAGCCGGGCAGGGGTGGGGAGTGAGCATCCGGCTGTCTCCTCCTCTGCCTTGCCCCGAAAGGGGTTAGGAAACCTTTCTGTGCTCTAGGGGTTTGGCGGTGTCTCTTCCAGTGCGATCTGGGCCCTCCCGGCAGAGACTGCGCCTCACGTTCTGACCCTGGCAGCTAAATAAAGATCTCAGTCGCGCAGCGCGCGGGATCCGACCCTCCTTATTATAACAAATGTCCCGTTTGCTGAGCGCGACTTCATATTCGCGGAGAATTCATCTGAAATATTGATTTCCTCTCACTTGGCCGGCCCAAATCGATCGCGATGCGCCCTGGCCCCATAAATCGCTTTCCTCGCACCCGACCTGGCTCCATTCATCACTGCGGGCCGAGTCGCGCCTCCGCCAGCTGTCCTCACTGGCGGTGCGACTGGGTGGCGGTCGTCCACCACGCTCGCCAGCCTGGACCCTAGGGGTCCTTCCCTGAGTACACCCTGGCCCCGGCCCCAAGCGGGCGGATCAGGCACAGCTGCAGGGATCTTAAGAGCTTTTGAAGGCCCTGGGTTGGGGCTCAGGTGGGGAGGAAAATTGGGATCTTTTGGCGGCGGGCGTAGTCTGCGCCAGTGGAAGCCCTGAGCGTGGGTCCCCTGCCTGGCTCAAGCCAGGTAGGAAGGCATCCAGAAGCACCATAGTGCGCCACCATTCCCAGACCCCCAGTCCCCAGACTCCCTTTTCCGTGGGATGAGACATGGGGGTGGGGGAGGCGGGAGTGGGCTCCCAGTGCCCTAGGAGAGTCTTGGGAAGAACTGCGTGCACCCAAAGACCAAGGATTAGGGGTCGCGGCAAATCTAGACTCTGCTTGGCCTAAGGCCTGAGAGCGTGAAGGATGTCCACCCTGTCTGTGGCTGTGTAAGATGGTTGGGGGGTGCAAAGGACAACCCTTGCGACCCCACAGATAACCCCTCACTGCTTCCTGTGGTTCTCAGAAACCAAGGGCGGGGAAGAACAGCTTGGGCAGAGGGAGACCCAAGAACTGGAGACCAGTAAGGCAGTCCCCAATGGGGAGCCAGGCCCGAATCGCCCCCAGCTGTGTCCCCACACAGGTGGGTCCCGCCAGCCTGGAGCATGAGCTCTCTCGCCCTACCCGCCCAAGCGCACACACCGACGCACGGCGGCGCCAGGGCTGGGGGTCCTGGCCCCTCCGTGGTCCTTACCGGATCTGATCGAGTTGTGAGGCATCGCCGGGGAGTCGCTCGCAGCCTGCAGAACACTCGCGGCTTTCTTACGCAGATCCTGGCGGCGCCAGCTGCCACGCTGCTACCCTGCATAAACCCAGGGCAAAGGGCATGAGACTTGAGGCCCCAACCTCACACCCCCTCCCCAAGCCAGGTCTTTTGATTCTCATTGAGTACCAAGAGTAGGGAATGTTTTTGGGTGAAGTGAGGCCAACCTTAGCCTGGCCTAGCGAATGTGCTTGTTGGGAGGATTTATGGTGAGGAGTGTACCCAGGAAGCCCCAAACTCCAGTCAGGTACCCTATCCCTCTATTGCCCCTGCCCCATCGCACTTAACTTGAGAGGGAAAAGGCTGCTAGCCTTCTTGGGACCCTCTCCTTTCTCACAGGCCAGCTGTTCCCAACCAGTTCTCTTCTAGCCCCTAGGCAACATACCTGGCCGGCTGGCCTCAGGCCCTCTCTGCCTGGGTCTGCCCCTGAGGGTGCCCAGGGCCCAGGCGTCTCTTCTTCCTTCTGAAGTTTGCTCCCATCCACCTGGCATCGCCAACCAGTTTTATCCCGCCGAGGCCCTGGGAGATGTGTCTGGCGAGGCTCTCAGGCCGCGGATTGGCTGGCTGGGTGCAGGGGGGTGAGGGAAGGGGAGGATTTTGCAAGGGGGACATGGCTGAGTGGACTCAGGAGTTAGAAACATTCGCTGGAGCTTCTGTTTCCAGCGGAGGGAAGAGAGGGCGGCTGAGTCCTAACTCAGCAGGCCAGGAAATACTGGGGGAGTGGAAGATGAAAGCCTCCGGGCCTAGGGATGTGGTTCTTTGGGAGCTCTTGGGGTCACTGACCACCAGAATGAGCTCAAGGTCGCTCTGTGACACCCTCCAACCCTCCTCTGCCCCTGCTCATGGGGAAGGGCCCTTTTTCTTTCTGGGTGAGAACTTCCGTATGTGGGCATGGGTCTTCGAGTAGAAGCCCACTCATGCAAGATGGCCTTACTTGCTGATGTGGCCCTCTCTAGAGCAGATGCCTGATCAACATTAAGCCACTTTCTCTGGGCCATAGAGACTTATCCACTGCTATGTTAAGGAAAATGGTTACTACTAAGGCCATAGGCACTTTTCTGTCTTCTCCACCATGCACAGCCACCAGCTGTCTCATTCTTTGGAGTTGGAAACTTGGGAGAAGAGTTTAAAGGAAGTCATCCGAGCTTAGAGTTCACCTTATCCTGTGCCTTGGAAAGGGAAGGTTTGAGCTGACCTGTGGCAATGATACAGGAGCCGATGGCTTCTGCCAGGTAGAAGGGACCATTTGGGAAGGAGTAAGATGCCCTTAGTGGTGGCAATGAGTGCCACTTCCATCTTCATAGTTATTCTCTTTGATACTGAATCACTATTCAAGGGGACATTGTGAGCATGTGGGAGCAAATGGCCTGGAGAACCTACAGGCCAGTGAGTCATGCCCCCCTCTACCCACCAGCAATCTTAGACTAGATCTCTGGATTCAGGATTACAGCTGAGAGGACAGCCCTGTGGGGCAGGAGGGACTGTTCTGCCTTGAGGGGTAGAATAAAGTGCTGGAATGAGGAGGAAGCCAGGACAGGGGGAGAGGACACTGGGGTGTTCAGGCAGATGTGTCCATGCACCTATGTATGAAGACTCACTACTTTCTCAATTAAAAAAAAAGTTATTTCACAACCCACCTATTCTTTCTCACGTCTCAAGTTTGGAGAAATCTAGTCATTCTGTGAAGAAAGAGAATGTAAATGATCGTTAAAGGGCTCTAAATGACAGCATCCTGTGCAGCATCGTCTGTTTAAATGCTCCTTTAAATGCATCTTTAAATGCTCCTGGGTTGTTATTTAAGGCTGCTCTGTAGTTTCGGAAGACACAGGTAATCTGACATGACCATACACACTGGGTATGGCACCTCAGGACCCCATGGGCTATTTTGCAGTTCTGCTCCTGCTCTTCCACTGGGAGAAGCTGTGGGGTGAACAGGCCACAGCAGAGATCAGATCTGCCCCCTCTCCACAGGAGGCAGTACTCCAGGCTGTCTGAGAAGCCTTGCCCACACAGTTTGGAAAAACCTCAGAAGTTCCACCCAAGCCAAAGGTCTACCATTAACACTAACAAATCTATTCTGGCCAATACTCTTTATACTGACCAATAAGATAGTCGTCTTTTCTTCCATGTTTAGGCCAACAGCAAGTTATTGCAATAATCTAATATGAGAATGTTATGTGCACCTGCACTTAGCTACTTATCAAGGAAAAACAGGCCCGCATGCCTCAAGGGCACCCCTGCTTCAGGCTGCAGGTGACATAGATGGCCAGGAGGACACTAAGCAGGGTTGATCTTCTAGAACCAACCAGGAGTAAGAACACCATGCCTTGCCTTCTAATTACTAATTTCCTGCAACCTAGACAGAAGAAATGTCATTAGGCAGTACCCAGGTACCTGGACAAAGCTTCTCTGGTCTCAGTTTCCTCTTTTGGAAAATAAAAATGTTGGAAGACGTGTATTTACTAAAACTTTTTCTTCAAGCTTTTAGATCCCAACCCTCTCTTTGACTTTAGTTAGGGATTTTAAAACTCATTTATATCTTGACTTTTAGTTCAGTAGGAAATTACATAATTTAAATTACAAATTTAAAATACCAATACCCCCACCCACCCATTGTTTTTCAGTTTTCAGTACATACAAAGCTTTTCCCCCAGGGCTGTCAACCAGCAATCTATAGTTTAAACCCATTTCCAAGTTTCTGTTTGGGGTTATGGTGTTTTGGTTTTTTGAGACAGTGTTTCTCTGTGTAGCCCTGGCTGTCCTGGAACTCTCTCTGTAGATTAGATTGGCCTCAAACTCAGAGATCCACCTGTCTCTCTGCCTTCTGGGATTAAAGTTATGTTCCACGACCACCCAGCTTTTTTCCCCTTTCTTTCTCTCTCTCTTCTTCAGTTACAATTCTTATAGTCTGTGTTTTTCCAAGAAAAGTTAATTTGTTGCCAGTGTTAAAATGCAATCAAGAATAATGCTGGTCGACTTCTAAAAATCTGAGAAATCTGGCCACATATTTCAGTGTTTGTGGAAATAAATATTCCTTTAGGCTTACCCTCCCATCCATTCCTGGTGACGGTGACAATCCTATGCAACAGACGGTAACTTTTTGAGTTTACATAATATTCTGGGACTTTAATGAAATATTGGTCTGGTGAGCTTTCAAAAGATGGTCTTTTGACAGCATGACCCTGGTAGGAATAGAATGAACTTTCTGGGTGCCCCTGGATGTGAGGTTTCAGGACTAACCTGGGGCTTCCCTGGCAAACCAGGTCGAGTTCATCATACCAGCTGATTAGAGCTGGGTGGTTTGGGTCTTTTGTAAGCCCAGGTTTCAGCTGACTACTGGATGAGTATGAGTGTTTGGTTACACAGGTAGAATCCTGGTGCCTGCTGGTTTAGGTGACCAACCTTGCACTTTCTCCAGCACACTCTTAACAGTACCCCAAGTACCACAGCAGAGGAGACCCAGAACTTCATCTTCCCCTTTGACATGCAGGCACGGAAGTTTCCCTGTGCAGTCCTCCTGGAGGACAGGCATGGCATAAGGCTCTCTCCACTCTACTTCTACAGCCTATCTCCCCCTACTTAATGACCATCCCCGGACCAAAATGCATCCTTTAGGGATAAGAGAACACTCCACTATGAGTTAGAAAGTGAGTATTTAAGACCTGATTGTGTGGAATGGGTCCATCCCTTCCTTTCGAGCCTCAGTTTCTTTTTCTATGGGATGAGAGATGCGGCAGGGTAGAGAGAAAGGGTAGGCCTACCTCAAGGATGAATAGACTTACAAATGTGAAAGCCCTTTGAAAACCAGCTAGGTACAAAAGTTAATTATTATTAGACAACAAAGGCAGAGGCAATACACCCAAGAAGGGCAGAGTTAAAACTTCTCTAGCATTTTTCATTAGACATCGGTTCCTTTAATCCTTTCCCCAAAGCAGAATTAGTTTTTCAAAAGCCTCCTGAGTGAGAACCTCAAGATAAAGGGGCCATTGAGCATGCGCTTGCTTGCACTTGCAGAGCTATGGCAAGGTGGGGGCTACTGTGAGAGGAACAGTGGATGTCCTTTGACCTAAAAAGAAGGAAGCTGAGGTCCTGGCAGACACAGAGGGCCGGTGCTATGGCCTCTTTCAGTCTGCGAACTTTGTGGGTTTGCTTTGCAAAGAGTAGACATGCACTGAGCACCTGGTGTCTTCTCACGGCTTGCTCCCCCAGGAACAAGCCCAATCCTGCCAAGGCCTCATGGGATTTCTACTCTGTCCTCACACTTTGGGGAAATGGCCAGCAGCCTGCCCTGGGGCCTCCTGGTGGCTGTGCTTAGAATCAATCATTAATTATTCTGATCCACTTCCCCGAGGCTTTCAAAACAGAAATAGAAATACAGGTCCTGGCAGGTGAGAGGAAAGGGCACTGGCTGGAAAGGCAGTTTGGAAAAAGCCACCAGTGGCATGTGTCCAGTTGGGGAAGGTTGGAGATGTGACCTGGCACACATCCCTTGGGCTTTTGCCCATTCTGTAGACCCTTGGTAGTGTTTACCTTGGCTGGTAGAGGGGGAGCCTGGTGCTCCTATGGCTGAGTAAGAAAAATCCTCACTGAGGTAGCAGAAAAAGAGAATATGACTAAAGCAGTTACACAGAGGGGAAATTCATGTTTCCCTCTCCTAATAATAGTTTTTAAAGCTACTAATAATGAGCTGGATTCTTTTTGTTTGTTTGTTTGTTCTGTTTTTTCGAGACAGGGTTTCCCTGTGTATCTTTGGAGCCTATCCTGGAACTAGCTCTTGTAAACCAGGCTGGGTCTCGAACTCACAGAGATCCACCTGTCTCTGCCTCCCAAGTGCTGGGATTAAAGGCATGCGCCACTACCGACAGGCAAGCTGGATTCTTTTTTTGATCTGTTCACCTGCAGAAGCTATCCTGACCAAGGGCATTCTGCAGGAGGATCAAATAAGCAGTAGTGACCCAGGCCTTGCCTTAGGTGCTGGCAATTCTGCTCATTCCATCCTGGTCCCTCCCTCTTCCCAGCACCTACCATTCTCCCTAGGAAAAAAGTTTCTGGAAGCCAGGGTGTGGCTAGAGTGAGGTCAGACCCCATGGTGGGAACATACCCCTGCCATGAGATGGAGAGCAAGCAGTTCAGCAAACAGGAATGCCCTCCCCTGGCCAGGACCCTGTGATCCAGCCTAGGACAGCAGGAGTCAGGGTGCAGGAATCCTTCCACCCATTCCAGGGCACCAAGTGGGCTACCTTCATGACAGCTGTTCTTGGGGACATGCCAAGGAAAAAACCCAGGGCCGGGGCTGGCTGTATTCTCTGAGGGCCTGGAATGCCAGAGGTTCTTGCTCTTAGCAGAAACAACAGACTAGGGTCAGCCCTCCCCAGTCCCTGGCAGTGCCCAGGGAACTGACAGAGGGACCATCAACCTTAAGGGTTGGGAGTTGAGTGGAGGTGTGGGAGATGACTCAAGTACAAAGAAGATTCAGTAGATCTAACCTGACTTTTGTCCCCAACCTCTCAAACTGTTCTCTGGAAAACTTCTGGCACATTCTGAGCAAAACAAGCTAAGATGCTATGTCTACTCTCCTGTGGACCTGGGTTCATTTCAACAGCCCTTCCCTCACTGTGTCTGGAGGAGCAGAGTTAGGACTTGAGACCTTGTTCTCCTCTTTCTTTTCTGATGGTTTTCCTCATGGCTTTCAGCTCTCATATTAGAGTGGATGGAGCATCATCTTGAGAGAATGCCAAGTAAGGAATCCTTGTGACAAAAGTGCCTGTCACCAGTTACAAGCTAAGTATTACTAAATGCCAGCAAGACTGAATACTCCATAGCCCGTCCATTTATTTACTACAGTACCTGGTTAGGTCAGGGTCTGGAGGCACCTGGGACACACACCTTGCTGTGAGTCGCTCAGCTGCTGAGAGGTGGAATCTTGCTCTGATCTCAGATGCAGCTAACCCCCCACCCACCATGGTTTCCTCTACCTCATGTCTATATTAGGGTGTGAATAGTAACCATGACTCCAAGGAAGCTCTTGGACTAAGGTCAAAAGTAAAGCAGAGAGTATGTGTCAGTTTCGGGGACCAGTGCCCATGGTGAGGAGGCTTGTCCTCTGTGTCCTCAGAGAGGCTGGCATGTCAAGAAATGAAAAGAATCGAAAGTTGTGGCATGCCTGCTCCCTACCTGGACACTTGCAGTATTCACAAAGCACAGATATTGCAGACAGTTGTTTAAGCATCAGTCACTTACCTCTGCCTTTTCCTAAACGTTGTTTAAAACCCTTTCTCATTTTAGGCATCTCACGACAAAGGAGAATTTCCTTTTCTTGGACCAAATGCCCTTCCTGTGAGCTTCATGCTGTATGCTACAGCCCTGGTTACTTCTATTTACTTTGCTTACATTCCCATCATGGGTTTGTCAGTCCTCCCTCCCTCTCTCCCTTTTTCCTTCCTTCCTTCCTTCCTTTCTTTCTTTCTTTCTTTCTTTCTCCCCTTTCTTTCTCTTTTTCAAGAAAAATCACTTCCTTCAGGCTCAGCCCGGAAAAAGATGGAGGAGAATGCGGGGACGAGGCATCACAAGTATGAGTGACCTGTGTTTTCCTCTGTGTTCTGGGGGGTCTGAGCAGGTACTCAACAGTGCTGAGGCCTCTGTCCTTTAACCCTCATCCCCACATTCATGGATAGAGCTTGCTCTGTCGTCTGTACTGCCAAGTTGTAGTCCTCAGCTGGGGCTGAGTGAGGAGTTGTCACATCAAGAGAATGCTAGAGCCCTGTGCCTCTGGAAAGTAAGTCTTCAACCTCAGGCACCACCTTTGCCTGTGTGTGGATCTCTCAGAGTAGTTTTGCAGTGCCCTACAGGAATTCATTGAAATGTACCCGGAAGACTATTTTCTGTGTCATTATTAAATATTATTGTTATTACTTTACAAAAATTGTTAAATGTTAAATATTTATTAATAAATTACGTTAAATTAAATAACATTACTTTATAAAATAGTGTTACTTTCTGAAATATTAAATTTTATTATTTTATAGAAAAGGTTTTGGTGTGTGTGTGTGTGCAGACATTTGTACAGGTGCCTGTGGAGGTCAGAAGAGCTTGTTGGGTTCCATCAGAGCTAGAGTTGCAGGTGTTTGTGAGCTACCTAATGTGTGGTGTATGTGTACTGTGTGGTATATGTGTAGTGTGATGTGGTATAGGACGGGTCTATAAAAGTGTGCAAGATTAGAGCAAGAACTTCTTTAGTGTGTGGGATGTGTTGTGCTTCTGTGGTATGAATATATCCTGTGTGTGTTTGTGTAGGTTATATAGATATATAAGAGGTATGCTGGGCAACTGCTATAGGGCATTTGTATGTGTGTTCATATGTTGGCGTGTGTGGGGTAGCGTGTGTGTGGTATGGTGGCATGTGTAGTTTAGGGTACACATGCTAGCATGTGGTACAGTGGGGTATCTGTGCTGTGTGTGTGTGAGGGGGTAATCTGTGTGTGACATAGGCTACAGGTAATATGGAGTAGGTGTGTATGGTATGGTGGGGATATGCAGGACAGTATATGAATTGTGTGCAATGGAGTATGTGTGCTGGTGTGCATGACACAGAGAGTGTGTGTGGTGGGGTGTGGACAGAGGTGTGCGTTTGCTGTGAATAATGTATGTGGATAGGTGTGACATACATAAAGGGATGTGTGTGGTGTAGTGGGATGTAACAGTATGAAGTGTGTGTGTGTGTGTGTGTGTGTGTGTGTGTGTGTGTGTCTGTGTGTGTGTGTGTGTGTGTCTGTGTGTGTGTGTCTGTGTGTGTGTGTCTGTGTGTGTGTGTGTGTGTCTGTGTGTGTGTCTGTGTGTGTGTCTGTGTGTCTGTGTGTGTGTGTCTGTGTGTGTGTGTCTGTCTGTGTGTGTCTGTGTGTGTGTGATACAAATAATGGGTTTGGTGTGGTGGAGTGGTGTGTGTGTGTGTGTGTGTGTGTGTGTGATACAAATAATGGGTTTGGTATGTGTGTGTGTGTGTGTGGTATGTGGTGACATCTGGGAGATATTTGGAAAGTGTAAAGGATGAGGTCATGGGTCCCAGGAGGCATGTTACAAAGTTTGGACTTTGTACTAAGAGCAGAGTGATTTTAGTGCAGAAAAAGGAGAGAATATATTTGGGTTTTAGAAAGTTCTTCCTGGGCTAAGAAGCTGGCCTATTGCTGGGCATTGGTGGCGCACGCCTTTAATCCCAGCACTCAGGAGGTAGAGGCAGGCAGATCCCTGTGAGTTCAAGGCCAGCCTGGTCTCCAGAGCGAGTGCTAGGATAGGCACCAAAGCTATACAGAGAAACCCTGTCTCGGAAAAGAAGAAGAAGAAGAAGAAGAAGAAGAAGAAGAGGAGGAGGAGGAGGAGGAGGAGGAGGAGGAGGAGGCTGGCCTATGCTGCAGCTGCTGCCACCACTGTCCCCTTCATGACTGCGGCCATCTGCTACAGCAAAGATTATTTCTACTATCCAATTCATCCGTAAGTACTCAAGACACCATGTGGACTGCAGTCTGGCAACATATAGACATTTTTCTTGGCCATTCCAAAAGAAAGCAGAGTACATTGTACCCTGAGTGTTGGAAATGTGATCAGGGAGAGAGCATGTGAAGACTGAGCTGTAGGTCTTGAAAACACCACGAAGGTTTTCTGGTAGCTTCAGAAGCTGTGCTAGACGGATGAGAGTCTGTGGCACGAGATGTCATTACAAAGGTAGGATGTACTGGTGAATAGGGAGTTTCTTCCATCCACTCACAAGTCAGATTTCTCGAGACTCGTGATCAAGCACAGATGGAAGAGGAAAATTCACAGCCAACAGCTCAGAAAGTTATCAAGACAATACCAGTTCTGGACAGCAAATTTTAAGTGGGACCAAAAATCAAAATTCAGCAAACTGCTCTTGAAAGCAAGCTGTCCTCTGATTTTTTTTTCAGGGCAAGTTCCTTGCCACAAGTCCTTTCCAGGTGTTGAAGATCAGAGGACAGCTTGCTTTCAAGCGATGATCTTCTCAAATCCTACCATGTGGGTCCTGGAGATTGAACTCAGGTCATCAGATCTAATGGTAAGCGCCTTCACTGCTGAGCCATCTTGCTTGCCCTGAGTAATTTTTTTTTCAAGTTTGCAATGGCAGTCTGTAGATGTATTTGTGTCTTTGTACCTGCCAAGTGCCATATTTCAGGAAAAATCCATGAAGTCACCATTTCAATAACCCAGTGTGATGCTAATGAAAGTAATTCAGTCCAAAACGACTTCTTGCTGGTTGTAGTATGATGGATAAGGCAGAGAGGTCCAGGTTGCACACACAGGTGGGGAATACATATTCCCATAATCCCCCTGCCCCCTCCCCATAATCTTTCAACACCTGGAAAGAACGGGGAAAACCAATGGAGATGGGGTGAGGGAAACATTGTTAAGTGGCTTTTAACTAAGTTTACCTTTGGCTATATGGTAATAGGCTGTAACCCTCTGGTGACCAGGCAAGGATTTGGTGCTAGCCCTAGGTTACCTTCCCAGGTCCTCAGCTGGGAGCAAAGCTTTGGGAGCATTTTCCACCTTAAAATGTCCAATAGCCAGGGAAGGTTTCTTATGAACACAATCAGAGCTGACATGCCAGGAGTAAGATACCAGTCAAGAACCTGAATGACCATAGAAAGAAGGAAAGGGTAGAGTGGAGCTTCTGCCTTTGATGTGCAGTACTATTAGTTACTGTTTGCTTTTCTGTGACAAAATGAACTTAAAAAGAAGGTAAGGGGTTATTCTGACTCAGAGTTCAGGTCCACCATGGTGGGGGGCCATCAGCAGACCTGGTCATATTGCATCTGCCATGAAGATGCACAGAGTGAGAAATGCATGCTTGCAAGTGCTCAACTCTCTTTCTCCTTTATACAATCCATGATCCCTTGCCAAGGGAAGGTTCCCATTCGTAATTAAGACTGTCATTTAAGCCCAGAACTCAGAAGGCAGAAGCAGACAGATCTCTATGAGTTTGAAGCCAGTCTAATTCAAACAGAGAGCTCTAGGTCATGCAGAGCTGCATATTGAGGCCCTGTCTCAAAATATAATGTGTCTTTCCTTATCAATTAATGTATCTGAATTAATCCCCACAAGCAGGCCAGAAGCACATATCCTAGGGGTTTCTAAATCCTGGTCAAGCTGACAACACAATCATCATAAAAGGCTATGTTATTCCATGGTTTGAGGGAACAGTCCATCATGATGGGGAAGGGATGGCTAGTGGGAGTGTGAGGTGGTTGGTCATGTTGTCCCTGCACTCAGTAGACAGGGGGCTGAATGCTAGGGCTTCACTCAATTTTTCACTTTTATTTATTCCAGGACCCCAGCTCATGGGATAATGCTGTTGACACTTGAGACCAGTCTTCCTGTCTCAGTTAAAACTCCCTGAAAACGCCTTGCACACACACCCACAGGTGTGTCTCAAAGGTGATTCCCGTCAAGTTGACAATCAAGGTTAACCATTACAGACAGTTAAAAAAATCATTCCTGTGAGTCAGGAAGTTGGATTTCTAGGCTGGATTCTGAGGCTCTGGGACCTGGAAAAATCACGTAGCTTGCCTGGGCCTCAGTTTCCCATCTCTACAAAGAAGAACCTTTCCCAAATCCATGCCTTGACTAAATCCCTTAGTATCTTGGCACCATGTCTCCTTATTGTCAATAAAATTGCTTAGGGAATCTTTGATCCCATTGGGTTGGCTCTTGTGGACAAGTGGGCATCAAAACACTTTGAAATTCGTACTTGAAACAATGCTTTTTAGCTGACAACTTCATGGGGCATAAGTGTTATCCATGATCACGATTAATAATTTAAAATAATTAATTAGTTAATTCATGAATGATGTGTGTGTGTGTGTGTGTGTGTGTGTGTGTGTGTGTGTCTGTCTGTCTGTCTGTCTGTCTGTCTGTCTGTGGACAAATATCAGTGAATGATTCTGCCCTTCCATCTGAGACCCAAAGCCTTTTGTCTTTTCTGCCACTGCGCTGTATATGCCAGGCTACTTACTCAGCCAGCTCCTGGCCAGTACGTCTGTCTCTGCCCCCTCCCCATCTTGAGTGCTGTAGGTTCTGAGGATCGAAATCTGGTCATTAGGCTTGTGCAATGATCACTTTAACCCCATGAACCATCTTCCACATTTAAAACATTTGCCTACTTATTATATTGCTGTATTACTATATATATTATGCAAAATTTCATGTACTATGTAATGTATATGATGCATATGTGTGTGTGTTTAGAGTATACTATAGCAGGCACGAGATTTTAATATATTCTATTGCAATTCAGTAGCTTCCTAGCTCACTTGGGAAAACTGAAACATTCTTACAACAGCTTCTGAAGTCCTACCATGTCATCGGTGTTTGCCATAGCCCACTCTTCCACCTCTGTCCTCCATTTCCTTCTACATGCTCTTTGTCTATCCTGCTCCAGCACCCTGGACTCTTGTTTTCTCCAACATTTCAGGCTTGCTCTTTCTCTATGTGTTGTTGTCCACTCCCTACTTAGTCTGATGTTCATTCCTTTACCTCTGTGAATTTTTCTCTAGGTCCCACTCTTGGTAACATCTCTGCTCCCCTATTCTTATCTCGGGCCACTGTTTTATCTCTTTCCACAATCCACATACAGTTAACATGCTTACGTATTTACTTCTTCATTTTACCGTCTGTTCCCACAAGAGCAGGAGGCCCTTGTCAGTTTTGTTTGTTTCTGAATACTCAGCCTGTGTCTGGCACAATAAACACGTGCTTGCGTGTGTGTTTCATGGAACAAATGGGAGGCACCAGGGAAATACAATGACCTCATTGTGATGTTGTGATGCTAGGCACTAGGTACACAGCAGTTAACAGGACAAACATGGGGCTGGAGTCTCAGCTGAGTAACACCTCACTGGATTTTGGCAGTTAATAGCAGAAACAGAAACTAGGTGGTCCTTCATGTTTTACCTGGGGATGCCACCTACTTTTCTGATATTCTTTCTTCCTGGAGATGAGGATCCTCTGAGCAGCATGCAGGTAGGGTAGGACATAGGACCATGAGCAGAGTCAGGGAATGGCTTTCTCTGTATTCTGGTGACAGTAGGGACAGCCAGACTCCCTCCTCCTTTTTCACTTAGTCTTGCCACTGAGGGCTCCCAACCCCTGGGCAAAGGTTATAGCATCTGCTGCCCAGGGGACATGTGACCACTGGAGCGCTGCTGGGTTGGAACAACCTGCACAATCAGGTCATTGTGCTAAACACACAGGTTCCCTCTGCCAAGCCACACCCCATTCCAGTACTACCAGACTATTTGGAGCCCTATTTACGGGGTCCTGGACCTGTAAATGGTGGGTGCTGTCCAAATGATTCTGGGGAGGATAATGTCTCTCTTCTCTTCTCTCATTTATTTTTGCCATCCTGGAAGAAGTAGACAGGAGAAGGAAAACGTGAGTCCATCCTGGCTTGAAGCCCTAGGAAAAGTGGTAGACAATGGCAGAACCAGTCTGGTTTGCATCGGTGGCACTTTGTCATCAATCATTTTCCTTCAACATTTGCATTGAATGGCAAAGACTGCACAGCAGTTTTAGAAGTTCCAAATTTTTCTCCTATGTCACCAGGTCCAAGCATTTCCATCGTCACCATCCATTCTGAAAAGGAAACTACCTTCATGGATCTTGTCCTCTGTAAGCTAGTAAACAAAGAATTTGGAGCTGCTGAACTCTGTGTCACCTTGGAGAAAATTAGAGAGGCCATAGCAAGGTTTCTGGGAGAGCAGATGGAACCAGGAGGGAACCTATTCTACTTTTAAAGGCTGTATGTTCTTTGGCAGGCCACCTACATTCTCTTAGCTTTAGGACCTGTAACATGGAGATGGTGCCATGACGATCTTAAATGGAGTGAGAATTACATAATATTGTCTTTTACCAAAAAAAGTGCATTTGCTTCTGTCCTAGACATGAGTTCTGCAGGGACTATGCATCCTGTTTCATTCCACAGAGCCACTCTGTGGCTTTAAGAACATTCCATCCTGCTTAGGTTATTGTTCCCACTGTGGATGACCTTCAGAGAGATGGTATGGTAAGGCAGCATGAAGCTTGGTCACAGCAATCTTGATTCTACTGGGCACGTTAATCAGGGCTATTCCTCCACTAGGAACCTGATACATAGTGAGTGTTGAAAGGGGGTAGAGCTGAATTAAGAATTGAAAGGTCAACTACAGCCAGTTTGAATACTGTATACTTGCTACGGGTTCAGAGACCTCAGTTCAGCTTTATTCTAAACCCTCAACATACCCATCAGCAGAAACTGGGAAAGGACAGTAATGGAGCTTCCTAATGGCAAGACAGTAGCTTAAGTCCCATGAGTCCCTTGCTCATTACCCTGGATGTTGGGACCAAGCAGGTGATTTTAGTCTGCCACAGTTTTACTCTCCAGAGTCATCATCAAGGGATCACATAGCTTTTACAGTGATTCCCTACCTCCTCTGTTAATGTTAGGTGTTCGGTGCTGTCCAAGGTGCTGTGAGCCAACTACTTTTACTCTTCTTGATGCCTTTGTCCCTATGGAAATGGTTCTGTGACCTTGAACTTTGAAGCTGGACAGTCTTGGGGACTCCTCTCCACCACTTATAATAGTGTCTTAACAAGTGGTGTGGCTCTTCTGATTATTGTGAGACGGGGATAATTTAAGATATGTGTGTGTGCTGGATTGTGAGGTTTAAAGGAAATGAGGCACATGCACAGGGCTGTGTGTAAGCACTCTGCAAACTCGATGATGACAACAATGACGACGACGACGATGACGACAACGACGATGGTTATGGTGATGGTTATGATATTATGATGATGATAGCTTTAACCCCTGGCCCTTCTTAGCCTAGGATGTCAAGCTACTGCCTATATTCCAGAAGGCAGGAATGGGAGAAAGGTACCTTCCCAGCCCAGTAGCATCTGCAGCAGACTTGCTCTAGTTTTCTCTCTCCACTGCTGAGTCTTCAGGCACCTTCCTTTAATTAAAAGTATTTATCCTCCATGACACTGGCCTCCATTTGCCCGGTATTATTCTCTTAATATAGCCTCAGTATCAGAAAGAGCCACAGGGCTAACAATCTTCCTGCCACATCCTGGGACACCCAACCAAGCAAGCATACCCACTCTGCCTGGACTGCCCCCTGGAACTCGGCACAGAGTGTCTGTCACTGCTAGCCCTTGGTAGCTCAGGCTGGTTGTGCCACCTGAAGAACAGGCTTGGGAAATGTTTATAGACCATGTCAGTCCTTAAAGACAAGGCTGGTCCTGGGTGTCTGAATGCAAGAAAGCAGGTGTTTTCTGATCACCTGTGTATTGGCTAATGGACTGAGATCTGTGGGTATTTCAGAGAACACGCTGTATCTGACCCTTCCCCAGAAACACTAATCAGAACAAATGTGTGTTGGAGATAGCACAGAGACTTTGATATAGGGCAGATGTTGGGGTCACGACTGTGGGAAGGCTTCATTCAAGTGGGGACTGGGGAATGGAGCACAGAGAAAATTAGGATGCGAACTGCCAGGACTGGGCCTACATTTTTATTAAAAAAAAAAAAATCTTCCGAGGCTGGGAATGAACAAAGAGTCTTGATATGTTAAACACTGTCTCTACTACTGAGCTCAAATAGCCCTCCTCTTTGTTTCTTAAGATTTGAGAGCCTGGGCTTGGTGACACAATTATAATCCCAGCACTTGGGACATTTTTGAGGCTGAGGCAGGAGGATTGCAAATCTTGGGCCAGTCTGGGCTAAATAGTGAGAGAGAGATCCTATTTCAATAAACCAAAACAGCAAAAAGAAAACAAACCACACACACACACACACACACACACACACACACAAAGAATTAAACACCCCACTAAATTCGTTCTCTTTTTTTTTAATTAAAAAATAATTTTAGAGGTGGCAAGGTGGCTCAGTGGATAAAGGTACCTGTTGCCAAACCTGATGATCCCTAGGGGCTACATGGTGGAAGGAGAGAACCATCTCTTGTAAACATCCCCCCCCCCCACACACACACTTCTCACGCACATATACACAAAAGAAACAACACACCTAAAAACAAACAAAATAGTAAGATGTAATAAAAAGTAAAAGTATTATTTTTTATGTATGTGGGGTTTTTGTCAGCATGTAGGCTGTGCACTACGTGCATGCAGTGCCCAAGGAAGCCAGAAGAGGGAGTCAGATCCACTGGAACTGTGAGTTTCCAGACTGGTGCTGGGAATCAAACCTGGGCCATCTGGAAGATCAGCCAGTGCTCTTAACCCTTGAGCCAACTCTTCAGCTCTTTAAAAATGTTTTTGAAGTTTAAAAAATGGGGAAACTCCCGTGTCATAAAGATGGTGGCAAACAGGCATGAGGACTAAATAAAGGCCAGCTGGTTTCTTATCATTCCAGAAAAGAGGAAGTGTGGCTGAAGGGATGGGGCTTCTTCCCTGTAGGTGCTCCTGTGGGATCCTGCTATGGACCAAGGAGACAGTGCACGCCTTCTGACTCAGTCACCTCTACCTCCCAGTTGGTTCTAAGTTTTTCTCTGTAGCTTTCCTCAAACTTGCTTACCACCCACTCCCTTCTTCCTTTCCACCAATGTTCACCCTCTGTGTTAGGGACAACAAGACAAGAGAGATGCTGAGGACCCCCTTCTCTACTTCTGCTTAGTGCTCATTTCCTACCCCAGTCTGAGGTTGAGACCCATCCTTCCGACTGCTGTGTGCTATTTCAGATCTCTGTTTTAGGAATCCCTCTTCTTCTTGCACTGGGGAACAATGAGTGTGTGTGTGTGTGTGTGTGTGTGTGTGGGTGTGTGTGTGTGTGTGTGTGTGTTTTGGGGGCTCCTGAGTTTTATATTTGCATATAGGTCTGATACAGAGTAGACATGAAGGAATGAATAAATGAATGAATGGGACTGAGGTCAGTGCAGACTTAACCTAGACAGTCATATTACAGACAGAGGAGGAAAGAATATGGACAAGGGGTGTGGGGCTGCTTATTCACTGACTTGTTTCCCACTGGCTCTTTGTTCTTCCAGAGTTTAGACCCCAGAATCACACACTCCCCATGCCCTATGTGACAGTCTTGAGGAAACAAACAATATTCTCCATCTCACTCTGTGTACAACAGACCTCCTTTGTGGTCTGGACAGACAGCCCAGCAGACATGAATACAGACAGGCAGACAGTAGGCCAACTACATGATAATCCAGGCTAGGCAGTAACAGAAGACAGCCGGGTGAGCTCAGGATGTTAGATTTGTTTTGGGTGCACCTTGAGCACCTCATTCTTCTCTGACAGTTGGCAAAGCATAAGAAGATGAAAGCCTTTCATTAGTGCTTTCTCAGCCATGCACTGCGGAGTAGGTGTGCTTGTTTCTTTCACATCTCCTTTACCATGGGTGCTCTGCTGAACTGGGGCAAAACTACCTGGAATAATCTCTGGTAAACAGGTGTGTGGGGGGATTGCAAATAACATGATTTGCTATCACCTTTGTGCTTATCATCATTGACCAGTTGATGAGGTTAGCAAGGATCTGTTTTACAGATAAGCAAAGTGAGGCTTTAACAACCCTCGGATGGATCCAGCCACCTACAAAGTCCTGAGATCGCCCATGAGAGCCTTGTGAAGAGAGGACCCAATCTTTGCCTGGGAGAACCTGCTTGACTCACACTGTTGTTTGACATCAGCACACCATGAGGCTATCAGGAATGTAACTTTGTGAATGAAGATTACAGTTCTCAAAGAAGGGCAGATGCAATCTTTTTTTTTTTTTATGGTGTACAACTTGTTAAATTCTTTTTTCCTCCATGTTTTTATTTAAATTAGAAGCAAGCTTGTTTTACATGTCAATCCAAGTCCCCTCTCTCTCCCCTCCTCCCCTGTCCCCCACTAACACCTACCCATCCCATACCATTCCTGCTCCCCAGGGAGAGTGAGGTCTTCCATGGTGGGGGGTCTTCAGAATCTGTCATATCCTTTGGGATAGGGCCTAGGCCCTCCCCCATGTCTCTAGACCGAGGGAGCATCCCTCTATGTGAAATGGGCTCCCAAAGTCCATTCTTATGCTAGGGATAAGTACTGATATACTACAAGAGGCCTCATAGATTTCTGAGGCCTCCTCACTGACACCCACATTCATGGGGTCTGGATCAGTTCTATGCTGGTTTCCCAGGCTGCATAGACAACTCAAAACTACTCATCACAGATCTTTAAAAACCTTGGGACTTTTCTAGAACACTCACTTGTCATTATTCACTTGTACAATTTGGTGGGGGAGGGTCTAACGGAGTGGTTATTATCTTATGTGGAATGAATAATAGTAGGACATGGATGATTTTTCTGTTCCCGCTTCTTCAAGTTTGGAACAGTTCATCTGCCTTGGACTTGAATGGTAACCATTGCCTTGGTAGGGCATTAATGGTCCACAGTTAAGAATATTCTTGAAGTGGAGACGTTGGGATGAAGGGACCTTTGGGATTGGGAGTTCCCCAACTGTGAATCATGTAATCATCTAGGGAAGTTAAAGAAAACTCGATTTGACTTATGCCCTAGTGAAGAAGAATCTTGAGTTGGTAAGAGAAACACAAGGTTCTCTGGATTTCTGTAATACCTTGGGTGACACTGGTGAACAGCTGGATTTGGGGACCATTCAATCAGAAATCCTTTAAGAATGTTCAACCTTGGTATGCACTTGAAGTATTAACTACTCAGGAGGCTAAGGTAGGATGATCGATTGAACCTAGCAGCTAAGGCCAGCCTAAGCAACACAGTGAGACCCCAATATCTCAAAAGAATAATAAAAAACCCTTTAAAGTCTAAATTTTCATAAATGTATCTACACCTAGTGTTTCTCTCAGAGCAGCAGCATCAAAATCATTTGGAAGCTCATTCGAAGTGCCAGCACTGTGTTCCTCCAAGGTCTGCAAAATCAGCAGCTTCAAAGATGGGTTCAAAACCATCTGTGATAAAAATACAAGGGACTTTAATGCTTTATCAAGTCTGAGAGCCACTATTCTTCAGTATGTATTAATTAGTTTTATCACAAAGCTGATTTTATTTTAACAATTTGAGCATTTGTTTTAGTTCAATTTATACTGGAGTGATGAGTTTATCACCTGGTATGTTATAGCCTGACTCAAAAATGTCCCCCCCCCCAAAAAAAAAACAAATTCAAGTAACTCCTGGCTGCC
This sequence comes from Cricetulus griseus, assembly GCF_003668045.3. NCBI lineage: Eukaryota > Metazoa > Chordata > Mammalia > Rodentia > Cricetidae > Cricetulus > Cricetulus griseus. The sequence continues at coordinate 135,835,186 of NC_048599.1, forward strand.
ATTCACACCCTCTGTAGTTCTTTCTTACATGGGGTGAAGGTCACTCTATGCGACCACCAAATGGTATGCTACTTCTGAGTCTATGTCATCATAGAAGAATCTTCTGTTCTTTCTTGGGTCATCTTTCTTGGAGAAGCCAGCCACCATTTCTACAGAGAAACCCATGCTCTTCATGAGTAACTGTTGTTTCCTGCCCCCAGCCACCAAAAGGGGCGTCCATCAATATTTACGTGCAGGACACATCTTGAATGCGCATCTTTAGCCTAAGTCAGCCACAGGCCTGGTGGGCTGCATGACCACAGACAACTCCACAAGGAACACTTGGGCAGGTACACCTGGCTATTAACCCCTGGGCTTCTGACCCTCAGGAACAAATTTTTCAGCTAATTAGTGTTCATTGTTCCAATTTGTTTTGTTAGGAGAATCTGTTACAGAAGCACAGAGAACTCATATAGACTCCATTTTCCTAGCTTCTTTGAGAATCTCTGCCCCTGACCACAGGAATGCTCTCTCAATGGATTGCTCAAAACATATTTCCATGCTATAGAAGAAAATGGGTTTCCCATTAGTTTTTCCTGAGTTCTTTTAATCTTCGCACTTAGAAGGAGCCTCACTCTGCCATGCAGGTTTGGTGGATGTACATAAAGACTACCATAGAATTCCTAGAGGGAATTCTTCCAAAGGCTTACTGAGAGGCCCACCTTTCAGAATTAAAGGAAAAGAGAGAAGAAAAGCAGGTTTTACTCGTCCCTCCATCTTGTAATTCTTTAATCAACTGAAGCACAGAACCAGTACTGGCCAGAACTCACACATTTTTCTTGTAATCTTCCTTCTAACTCCTGTCTCCTTTCATTAGAAATGGAACTTCAGAGTAGACCATGCGGAGTAGGGAGGAAGGGGCAACACACACACACACACACAGGGTCTCTGAGGACCAAGGCAAGGCCAGGGGGAGCTGCTCTAGGTCTTTACACTTTAGCCTTCTTTCTGGGATTCTCAGGTGATTCTTTCCATTGTTTGGACCCAGCCTGTAATTCAGGCAGGTGTTACCAGGAGATGGAATATCTAGATTCCAATCTCAGGTGACTAACCTATGACTCTCCATAGGAGTGGATCACTGGGAAGACAGGGCTTAGCCATCACTCTCTAAATCACTATTTCTAAACATTCTGTGTGTGAGGGGGTGCTAATTACCTAGAAAGTGTTCCTTCTTGAAGTTTTATAAATCTTTAAAAGACATCACTGTATAGCTGCTTTTTGTCTTTGTCTTTGTTTTTGCTTTTTGAAACTGGGTTTCTCCATGTAGCTTTGGAGGCTGTCCTGAAACTCACTCCGTAGGCCAGGCTGGCCTTGAACTCACTGAGATCTGCTTGCCTCTGCCTGCCGAGTGCTGGGATTAAAGGCAGTGCCACCACTGCCCAGCTGAATAGCTACCTTTTGTTGTTGTTGCAGTGACAAAACACTATAACCAATGCAGTTTATAGAAGAAAAGAATTTATTTGGGCTTATAGTTCCAGAGGGAAAGTCCATAATGGAAGGGAGGCGTGGCAGCAGGAGCAGGAAGCTGAGAGCTCACCTCTTCAACCTCACTCATGAAGGAGAGTGAACAGGAAATGGAGCAAGGCTATGAACTCTCAAAGTGGCTCTCAGTGACTTCCTCCTGCAAGGCTGCACCTCCTATAATCTCCTTCAACAGTGCTACCAACTGGACCCAAGTGCTCAAATACCTGAGCCTATAGGAAACATTTCTCATTTAAACCACCAGAGTCAGAAACCCTCTGTCCTGGCTTAGTTACCTTATCTTTAAAGGGAAAGCTTTGAGAAAAGTGAGTCTAATGTTGAACTCTGAATTTCTAAGATTTTCTGGTATAGTATTTGTCGCAGGCCTATTTCATTTTTGAATTGTCAAAGTTCTTAAAGCTTTAGATTATTCCCCATATCTTCCTTTCCCATGGTTTACTTGCACTCTTTCCCAATAACCCTTGAAAGTCAATCTTCTCAGCTTACTCTCGTGATTTTTAGAAATGTTTCTCCATCATCTTGATCTCTGTCTCTCTGTTCACACCCTCTTTTCCCTTTACCTGTTGGAACTGACTTAGTTGCTTCCTTGAGCTCTCTCAAATGCCTCTGTTCCTTCTCTGGTGTGCTGCTCAGGCAATAATGGGCCATTCATTCACTTGCAGACTCCATAATACCATGATAATGAAGACTGGATAATGCAACCCAGATCTTTAGGGTCAGTTTCTGACTCAGGTTAATCTTGCTTTGTGGGAAATTGAAGACTCATGAAGACCATCCTCCTCCTCCTAGTGGGTACTCCAGAATATGTTTTCTGCTTGAAAATCTTTCTTTTGGTTTTTCAAGACAGGGTTTCTCTGTAGGTTTTGGAGATGGTCCTGGAACTCTCTTTGAAGACCAGGCTGGTCTGGAATTCACAGAGATCTGCCTGCCTCAGCCTCCTGAGTGCTGGGATTAAAGGCGTGCACCACCACTGCCCAGCTCTGCTTGAAAATCTTAGAGAAAAATCCCATAATGGCAAGAACTCATGTTCCATGCATGATCTGCTAGTATCTGTGGTGGTTATATCTATGGGATGGTTTCTGGATAACATATATTTGAATTAACAGACAGAATCAGACCTTCCCTTGTAATGTGGAAATTCCAGTCCAAGACTTAGAATATCACTACACCGCTGGCTTTCCTGATGTTCAGTTTACAAATGTCAGAAGGTGGGCATTTTAAGCTCTATAACATGAATACATGAATCAACTCATTGTGATTAATTTGTCTTTCTAACTACCTATTATCTATCTTATCTACCTTGACATCTACTTACCAATCCACTCATTAGGGTCTATTTCCATATGTCTTCTATTTCCTCAGAGAACTCTTTTTTTTTAAGATTTTATTTATTTATTATGTACACAACATTCTGCTTCCATGTATATCTGCACACCAGAAGAGGGCACCAGATCTCATAATGGATGGTTGTGGTGAGCCACCATGTGGTTGCTGGGAATTGAACTCAAGACCTCTGGAAGAGCCGTCAGAGCTCTTAACCTCTGAGCCATCTCTCCAGCCCCCTCAGAGAACTCTTATATAGCATTTTTACAGTTCATTATGAAGTAGCCACTAGTGCCCAAATGCACTTAACCCTCAGGTTTTGCATCTCCCTTTGCCTTGTGTTATTTTTTCCCTTTTCCTCCATGCCCTGGGCTTGCATGCTTCCTCCTATACAATGCCACCAAATCAATCCTTGCCTCAGGCTCTGCTTTCCAAAGACTCCAGGCTGAGATGTCTGACCTCAGATCACAAAGTGTCCTTCTGGTTTTCATTTTTATGCTGAAGTGCTTTTAAAGCATATACCAATTGTGTATAATAGTGAATTTCATCATGACATCTTCATATATGTACATTTACATATATGTGCATTCTAATCACGTTTGCCTTTGTCACTCTTTCTTGTCTCCCTGTCACTCTTCTGAGTCCCTTACTCTTCTCATCCAGCCTGCCTCTACTTTCATGGCCTTTTAAATTTAATGTGTGTGTGTGTGTGTGTGTGTGTGTGTGTGTGTGTGTTGTGACTCAATGAGTTTCACTAGAGTTGCTTTAAAGAACATGAACTAGAGGTTCTTTGTAGGGACATAGGCAGCTTGCTAGTGGCTACACCACTGAAGAAAATGTCTCTTCTTGCTGGATTTGACACCAGTTGTGACATTTGCATTCTCATTTCAATCCCTTCCTTCCTTTTCCATGTTTCATTAAATATCTTTTAGTTTTCAAATCTACTTTTCCATGGATTTTTCCCCTTTCTTACTTTGATAATTTTTAAATGTTATTCTTTGAGATCTTCATGCATAGAACACATCGTTTGAAACCTTCATACACAGAATGCATCCGTTGAAACTTTACATGTATAGAACGCATTTTGATCATATTCACCTCCCATACTCTCAAATCCTCTCATCCATCCCTGAATTCTCTTCTTATTTGTTTATATTTAATAACTCATGGAGCCCAATTAGTGCTGCCCATATGTGCATGGGTGAGGGACCATCTACTGTGACATGGGCATCCTACCAAGAACATATCCACATAGAAAAGTTGTTCTTCCTTCTCCAGCATCTATGAATACACTTAAGTACTTCTGTAAAAAGCAAAATCCCTTATGATTATTTAATTATATCATTTTTCACACAGGGTTGCTTTTATTTATTTCACATCCAACCTGAGCAGAGGCCCCTGCCACAACCTGAACAGGCTTGAGGTGCTGGGGTGCCTCCAGAGCCACTGGCACAAGTAAGTGGTGGGTGCGCAGTTCCCATGAAGGTCTCCAGGCAACACGCAGGGACAGCAAGTCCGTGAATGAGAACCCCACTGTGCTGCAGGTGGAGGTTCCCAAACACCCTGGCAGCAGGAGTGAAGGGAGCCACTAGGAGCGCTTGCAATGAGGTCCCACAGCAGACACCAGACGTGCATAAAAACCCAAACAGGGCAAATGAGAGCATAGCCTCATGTGTCCCCACTGTGGACCCAGGGGCTGAAGTCACAGAGCTGTGTCCGGATGGAAGAATCCCGGGCGCACTCTCAGTCCAGAACAAGAAAGCACAATGAGAACCCAGCCCGAGGCTCTCTGTGAAGGGTGTCCTCGGATCCTGAGCACGGCACAGTGACACACAGTGCTGAGGCCACTCCTGACTTCCCAGAGTCATGATCTCCTCAGTGACAAAAAACTCCGAAGGTCTCCTCCCAGTCATTCACGCTGTTTTCCAGCTCATCAGTGTCAGCCCTTCCCTGTAGCTCGTTCTTCTGCTTCATATAGTGTTCCTGTCCCATTTTCCAGTACTGCCGGATGTCTTCCATCACGGTCCCCCCTTCTTTCCATCACTTCCTTTGAAGCTTTGGGCTGACTCGAGTGATCCTTCTTCTCGAAGGATCTAGAGGTTCCTTGGCTGTGACGGCCTAGATGGAGGCCCTGCCTCCATCTTCAGATGGCTTCTTTCTTTCTGTGTTTTCATGTGGCATTCTCCTCTCTCTCAAAGTCACATGCCATATTGGATAGAGGACCCTTCCTAATAATCTCATGTTAACTTGATTTTATGTGTCAATACTGTATTTCTAAATAAAGTCACATTCTTAAGTACTAGAAATATTTTGGGCAAACACAGTTCATCCTATGATTTCCTACAGGAACATCCTTACTACCAAAATTCATTCTTTGACTTGCATGATACCTCGTTCACAGCCTCTATCTATCTGTCTGTCTGTCTATCTATCTATCTCTCCTCCACACCCTCTCCTCTTTCTCTCTATCTTGAATATAGAGTCTTGTTCATACTAGGCAAAGACTCTACCACTGAGCTACACACCAGCTCTTCCACTCGTATTTATTTTTAATGTAATGCCAGTGTTTGTGAAGTTATTCTGAGATTTCTAATAATATTCATGTCACTCAAAATGTGGACAGGCCCCCTAAAAAGGGAGTGAGAGACACCTAGTATAATATAAATTTATTATCATTATTGTAATAATCATATTTAGATTCAACCTACTGAGTCCTTGGGATGTCTGGTCCACATCTGATTCAATTGTCTGAGATTTTTGTTTGTTTGTTTGTTTGTTTGTTGTTTTTTGTTTTTTTCCAAAGCAGGTTTCTCTGTGTAGCAGCCCTGGCTGTCCCGGAACTCTCTTTGAAGACCAGGTAGGCTGGCCTGGAATTCACAGAGATCTGTCTGCCTCTGCCTCCCGAGTACTGGGATTAAAGGCATGCACCAACACACCGGGCTTTGACTGAGATTTTTAAAGATTAACTTCTAATTTTTATTTTATGTGTTTTCATGTAGGGATATGTGTATATGATTACAGGTGTCCACTGAGGCACCAGATCTCCCAGAACTGGAATTATGTGTTTGTGAGCTACCTAAAGGGAGGGGGCCCTGGGAACTGAACTTGGGCCCTTTACAAAAGTAGTACATGTTCTTAACTGCTGAGCCTTCTATCTAGCCCTGATTGAGATTTTAAAACAAACCTAACAAAAGCACATGTTGGCAGAGTCCTGGTTAGTTTCTCATTTGTGTGTTTGTTAGGGTTTTGTTTTGTTTTGTTTTGTTGTAGTTGTTTTGTCAACTAGACGAAAGCTGTAGTCATCTGGGAAGAAGGAACCTCAACTGAGGTAATGCCTCCATCAGGTTGGCCTGTAGGCAAGACTGTAGGACATTTTTTTTTTTTTTTTGGATAAATGATTGATGTGGGAGGGTCTAGCCCACGTAGGTGGTGCCATTCCTAGGTAGGTAGTTCTGTGTTAAATAAGAAAGCAAGATGAGAAAAACATTAAGACCAAGTCAGTAAGCCGCATTCCTCCATGGCCTCTGTTTCAGTTCCTGCCTCCAGGTTCTTGCTGTTAGAATTTCTGCCTTGACTTCTCCTCCTGGAATATTGGACTGGGACTGGGACATGAAATCCAAATAAACTATTCCCCCACTGTGTTTTATCACAGCAACAGAAATCAAAGTAGGACAGGCAGGCATTCAGAGAACAGTTTTGTAAATTACATGTTTGTGATCCCTTACCCCTTAATTCACATGTTAAGCTTTAACCACACCAGTTGGGTGATATTTGAAGATCAGGTCTATGAGAGGTAATTAGGTTGTGTGGGTGGCGCCCTTGTGGTGAGATTAGTGCCTTTATGGGAGGAGCGAGGAGAGAGTTTACCTCTTCTCAGTCTCCTACCCCCTCACCTCTCTCACCTTCTCAGCTATGTAATAACAAATCAAGTGCCAATTATGCTGACCTTGGAATGTAGCCTTTAACTTTAAGCTTTAGCCTTCGAAGTATGTGCAATAATCATTTGTTGTTTAAGTAATCTAGGCCACAGTAGAAATAGCTATTGAGCTAATACTTAGACCTAGTTCAGGTCAGCATGGATACTGTTTTTCTCATATGTGGTTTGTTAGGAATCTCTGATGGCTATATTAGTTCTGCATTTACTTCAGAGCCTCTGGTAGAGAGGCACACACATAGCCTTCCTGCAAATGGTGCTGAGTGATGGACTTTTCTTAGGTGTTTATCTTGGTGTAAACTTGACACACCTGTACCCTGAGACCTATACATAAGCAGTTGTTATTTCTCTGTAGCTCAGTTCATAGAGCCTTTATTCCCTGTTCATCTAAGACAACACAACAATAATGATATGCAGAATTCAGGGCTAGAGTAGACTGTAGATGGGAGCTTTTTTATCAATGAAATGCCAGGTGCTTTGAGATACATGATATCTATTTTTATTTATTTTATCATTAGAAAGGGCAGTGTCTGAGTCAGATTGCCCATTCCTGGAATGGGTAGAGACTCCCAGCCTGCGGTGTGGTCATGGTACAGCATGTACTCCTGCTGCACATGTCCGTTCTGTGCCTTCCTCCCACATCATCAAAGAGGCATCAAAGCCCCTCAGAGATTTTCTTGGGTGGATCCTTGGGGCACAGAAGCCTCATCAGACGGAGGTGAGAGATGACATTGGACAGTTGCCTGTATTAGGAAACAGCCTGTGGACATCACTCGCAGTCATGTAAAAACCAAGAATATGTTCCTTTCTTGTGGACTCTACGTGGACTTTATAAGGGTCCAAGCCTTTGTATAAATCTGGAAGTTGACATTGCTCCATATTCACAAGTCCTTTGTGGGACCAGGACCTGTTGCTTTGCCCTATCTTGTCAGTTTATACACTGCAAGACAAACCAGAGGTGAAGATTGAATTTGTGTGTTGGGATGGTAGGGAGAGTGTTAGACAGTGTCTGAGGTCCATGTAAGGACAGTTGCAAAGGTTTTAGGAACCCACACATTGCTCCAGCTGCACTAGAGTCTACGTAAAGCAGAAACAGGCTATAGGTATCACAAAAGGACCAAAAGACCCTGTGTTCTTAGCTTCAATCCTTAGAGACCTTGTAGATTCACTTGGCAACTCACATAGGCCTTGATCTCACAGAGACTTTATGGGTAGAATAAGAGAATATGGAGGCCTAGAAACTTGAGTCATCCATGAAGCGTCCCATGCTTTTTCACAGAAAAGCCAGGATGAACAACTCTTGGGACCTCTGTCCTTTGTGGCTGTCTCGTGCTCTTTCCCTTTACCTGGTTCTGTACTGATCCATTGAGGATGGCAGAACCTAGCAACCACATTAAGTCAACTCTTTGTTCATGGACCTGCTATGTGTCTGTCTCTTGAAAAACAATCACTTTGGGTGCTCTGCACAGCTTTATGAAAAGGCATCTGATTTATAACGCTGAGGTTGAGAGATCTCAGTTGAGACATCTTCTGTAGCTATAACCAAATGCTGTAGACTGGTTGATTTATAAAGAATAAACGTTTCTTCAGTTCACAGTGATAGGATCTGGAAAATTCCCAGGTTATCAGGCCTCATTTTGCTGGTGAGACTCTGGAATCTTAAGGTGGCACAAGAATCATATGGTGAAACGGGACATTCAAAAGAAAGAGACAAAACGGCCTTTATAACGGAACTATTCAGGTGATAACTCACCAACCCATTGATTTTTCAAATGGCTTAAACCATATGCAAGACCTCATGACCAAATCATTTTTTTACAAGTTCTGCTCTGTTACACCTCTTAATACCTCATGATGGGTGTTAGATTTCACTGTAAGTTTTCCTGGGGTTATTCAGGCCATATCAGTCAGTGTGCCTTGGCCTTAGAGATATTACACAGCAAAGTTACCCAGATGTTTGCAGTTGCTGAAGGAATTGGGATGCAGCACCAGGGTGTGTGTCCCTGAGCATCCTCTGCACAGAGCCTACCCTGAATGTGCCAAGGTGACAGCTTCACTGAGGTGCAGCCCTCCACCCCCCACCCCACCAGACCCAACTAGAGCAGTCTTGTACCTGGACAGGCGGGTGCAGACTGCACAGCTGGTGAGTGATTCATGGAGAGTGTTACCTCCTGCCTGACAGGCAAAAGATAAACAACTCCCCGTTAAATCTCACTTAATGCTGATATTTATAAATTTATTCAGCCTGTGTTTACTGAATCGAGAGAATGTCTAATAACATAACGTGCTTCATCTCACATGTTCCTACTAATGAGAATGAAAGTACAGACTGCCTAATTTTTTTATTTTTATTTATTTATTTATTTTAGCACTTTGTTTGCTTTCCACTCCCTCAGCCCACTTCTGTGGGTAGCGGTTTGTATTTTTATTTGTTGTCAAAGTCTGCAAAGTTTGGGCCTCTTAGGTGTTAGTGAGGACAGGGTTGGAGTAGGCCTGGGACAGTTTGGTTGTCAAAGGTCATCAAGTTGAGCCCTTTCCCCATGCACAGTTCACCTCATGAAACACGGGTGCCTATGGAATTGGGAGGTTAAAAGGATGAATATGTGGAAAGGAAAACAAAGCACATTGAATTCCTTGCTGCAGTTTGGGCCAGGGTTGAGGTATTTGTGGAGATTTCAGGGGAGAATTTAGAGCAAAGGGGAGGTGACTGGTGTCCTTTATTTTGAGCAATAAAGATGTTCAGAAGGACCAAATTAATATAGGCAATTTGTAGGACTGTGATGCCACAGAGGTGGGGGTGGAGGTCTTTCATCATTATGAATTTGTTTTCTCCCAGGACCAGCTAGCTATCCTGGCTGCAGAATCACAGTCCTGGGCTTCTCCAGGCAGTGGATCTAGCATCAAGGCAGGGAAAGTTGTCACAGAGCAGCCAGACTTGTAGGGGGCAAGGGTCTGGAAATGCTTTGGAAGAGCCAAGTAAAGGTGGGGACATCTAGAATGTCAGAACTGGACTTCTGGGGTGGTGTAGATAGTCATGGATGACAACACCATGTTTCTCTGGTCTTGGAGGCTCAGAGTGAGGATCTGAGTGGAGGGAAGACAGCAGGTAGAAATCCGGAGTCAGAGTGGATAGTGCAAGGAGTTAGAAATAAAAATATGCAACCTTAAACAGAAGTTGAATGGAATCATTCACACTCCTCTGTCAAACTCCTGTGTACTCAAACATACAGGTAAGCTATAAACTCTTTATAACCTTAGACTTCAACTGAGTGCCATCCCATCTCATCCCCTATGTATACTTGCATGGTGGCTGGAGAAACAAATGTGCTGTAGGAGCTTAACTTCTGAAGACAGGAACCTCCTTGGGTCTCAGGGTCTGAATAAATCTCTGTGCCTTCCAACCCTGTTCTGGGTAGTGAATTCTGTTTGAGCATCTCCTGCTGGGCTGACAAAGCTGAGTGTGATAGTGACAGCTCTGGGAACAGTGGCCCCTGCTTCTCTTTTGTGTGATAGGGTACTTCCCCGTACCAGGCATTTGGGCAGCTGAGGGTGTTTAGGCCTTCTGGAATTACCAAGCTTTGGGACTCAGAGAGTCTAGGGAGTCTAGGGCAAGGAATGGGGATCCAGCCCAATGCTAGTGCCTTATATTTTCTCAAGAGCAGGAATTGTACAATCTCCAAGTTCCAGTCTGAACTTTCACTAGGTCTGGGCCCTTGGCAGGTCATATCCCTGAGTCAGTAGTGGTTTTCCCTGCCTTCTAAAAGCAGACTTCATTGTATGAAGAACAAAACCTCTGCAACTGTCTACGGCCTGTTCCTGTGGCCATTCATGCAGGCAGGTGTCCACCAGGTATTATCGCACCCTGCTTCTGGTGCTACCAGGCTAGCCTGGGCAGTGGTGTGAAGAGTGGCAGCCCGTTCTCTCGGAACTGGGACATTCTGGTCTACCTACTTGGCCTCTCTGAGGGTAGAACATGGTGTGAATTGAAGAGCCCCAGGCCCAGCCTCGCTTTCTCCACCTTTTCCTGTTGCCCAGGTCAGTCCCATCCACCTATGGTCTGTATCCCCTGAATCTGTGATTCTCACGGTGGTTCTGAGAGCTATCAAGATGGTCCCGCATAACATATTCTGTTCCTCAGCAGCGGCACCAGGTACTTCTTCAGAGCCCCCCTCCCCACCCAAGCTCCCTCAGGCCCAACTCTGTTTAAGATTCCTCGGGGGAGGGGAAAGGGGACAGAAGCTCATCCTTTTCTTTTGTGATGCCTTACCCTCCCACTTCCGCTCCCCTAGCTGCTCCAGGTGACCTTTCACCCCTCTCTTGGATGTCCCTCCAAGGCAGCTCCAGTGGTTAATAACTTTGGCTGGCAGCCGCACACAAAGCCAGGGCCGGAAGCTATTGTCTCTAGGACAATGGCAGAGCAGCCCAATAATGAGGCAGCCACAGTGTTGTCTGACATCCTGGGTTGCCCTGGCAAAGAAGGAGGGGCAGTGGGGCTTGCCATGCCCTCATCTCCTGGAGTTAAATCATCCCCCTCCACCCCGCACACATGGTGGTTCCTCTCTCTGAGGAAGCACCAGCCACCCGTGCCCTCCCATTGGTTGCTTGTGCCTGCACTTGCATGCTGGGTGGATGTCACTCAGAGCGGTGCTCCCACCCCCAGCACACACCACCTTTCCCTTTTCTGTTCTTGGGTTCTGTTCTGGAAAACTTGAATGAGTGCCACATAATATGGCCATTGATTGGTTTCGGCAAATGGACAAGGGAGGGGGACCTCAGCTTGCTGCCTGATAGGCACATGTGGCATCTACAAAGAGCTAGTGTCCTAGAGGCAGCTGGCATTGATTCAAGACTTACCTCCTAATATCCTAGATGGGTGAGCTTGGGGAGGTTCTCCTACCTATCCACTAAAGCTGTGGTGAGATTCAAGTAGAAGGAGGGTTCTGGAAACTTAGCTCAGAGGTGAGTGTCTGTGACTTCCCAGAAACCGCCATGCACTGCCTCTCCGTAGATGACTTGGACTCCTCTAACTGTGGCAGTAGCCCTACCTCAGTTATAATACAACCTCCATATGCAGGTCCATAGCCTGGGTTCCAAGCAAGTCAGTGCATTACAAAGAGACAGAGAGAGTGGCATTTGTCCTCAACATGTTATGGGCACTCACAGGGTTTCCCATGAAACCACAACTGATTGCTGACACCTGTAGTGGGCCTTAGGATATTCTCAGTTCTGCTACCCAGTAGGATTACCTATGACAATGTTTAAGGAATATCCAGAAACATCTTGGAACTATGTGCCTGTGCATTTGTGTGTGAGAGACAAGCAGTGACACTTTAACATATTGCTAAAGAAAGAATGAGTTGTGTCTTTAGAAAGTATGCTGATTCATGTACTTGATAGCACGTCTCTTGTCTAGGGGAGAACTAGACTATTTTGTAAAGTAGACTTCATATTCTTTAATATAATACCTCTTACTGCTTGCCTGTAAGTCAGTGTGTGGAGGCATGGTTTCTTACTAGCTCAACATTATTGAGATGTGAATTGCCTATACTGTAGTGCATGCCTTGGAAGAGCTCCATTCATGAATTCTGACATACGTGCGTGCACATAGTTCTACCCTAAGGAAGAGACAGAATGGCCATCTTCCCAGTTTCCTCTAGGACTTGAGGTTTCAGAGTCTTGGAGTTTCTGAATGCCTAGATTGCTGACAAGACAAGGTTAATGGAGATATTGCTGCTGGAACAAGAGGTGTTGGCTCAGTTGTCTGTCTAGGGCATGTGTGTGGTGATTAGATCCATTGAACACTGAGACCTGATGTGGGGAGCCGAGGAAGCCTTGAGTGAATGTGCAAAGAGAGGATGAAGTTATGAGTGAAGGTGTATTGTTGACATGGGCACAGCCATGTCAAGGACCAACGCCTCAGACCCATGAGAAACTGACAGTCTTCCTCTGGTCTAAGTGCAAATTTAGCAGTGTGTGCAAAAGCTAGCAACATCTTCCTCCTCCTGGATGTTTATAGCCCAAACCTGCTCATTTCCAGAGACCTTCTACCAAGGCAAGCTCACCCGCTCCCCTCCCTGTGATGTAGATAATAAAGATGCTAAGGCTCCAGGTTGGTTGGTGCCACTCCTTCAGAGTGCACACAGCCCACCTGACTCCAGATTTTCAGTATGTGTGCCTATGTGTCTGTCCTTTCCTAATTCCCTCACCAGTCCTAGCCAGGTTCCTTGGCCTAGGTCATGCTGGATATGGCAACGTGGATACACTTGTTTGGTTCACAGAGCAAAGTGGCTGCTGACACTGGAAAGGCATGATATAATTAGCATTTATGGGTGAATTTCAGAGAAAAGCAAGGTACTCTTGACCTTTGGAAAGAGCAAAGTTCTAGTAACTTTGGAAGTGCATTGAAGAAACTCAAGAGGAAGGGATTACAGTTTCTGAGAATAGAGAGCTGAGGAAGACCGATGATCACCACACTTCCTTGTCCACTCCCTGGAGTCAACGAGGGAAATCAGCCAGCTTGATGGCAGCCTGTTCATCTTCATATCTAACTTGCAGCTATTTCCCCTGTGATCCATGAGCTGAAAAGAATGTCCCATTTAATTTCCCCAAAAGACCCACACCCAGAATGGAAACGATACAGCCAAGAATATACATGTTTGAGGAAGAAGGGACAGCAATAGAATTCAGGTTGCATCTTATGGATTTTTGAATACCTAAAATTAGATTTAATGTTAACACAAAAGGCTAGTATTGGAGGCACAGATATGGTTGTTTAAATAATGAGGAAAGACTTATCCAAGGAGACCATGTGGCTCTATATTGTCAAGGATTGGACATATTGTAGGATTTGGGGAACGATCAACTGAGAATGGGATTTGATCAGCAGTTAGAGAGGCTCTTGTCTTATCCAGGCAAGCTGGGTGTACTTGAGTATAACAATGGTGAGTCTCCTTTTTGCATAATGGTGAGATTGTCCTCAATAGATCTAAAACTTCTTCCAGTTTAGACATACTAGGACTTAAGTTCCAAGGTTTTAGGATTTGATCCAAATTCTCATACAGCAATGGGCATTATGTCTGAGCTGAGCCACCTCAGAGGAATAACATGGCCTATGCTCAGCATGGATGGCCACAGTTATACTTGGGAGTGCCCCAAGGGAGCGCAGAGGTACACGGTAAGTGCAGTTTCAGGTAGGAAGAATAAATTGGATTATCCTCCATCCCCTCAGTCAAGCATTGCAGAAGCTGTGCCTTCCTGCCAATTGTCTGCCAATCAGACTGAAAAGGTCCCCACAGGACCTCACAGGGCTGCTGGGTCCATGTTCCACACAGCGGGAACAACTGCTGGTTAATTACTCAGACGTGAGGCGCAGAGTGCAGCTGTCCCTGGAGCTACCTCACAGGGGACTGCAACTTTTGCAGTGAGCTACAGTCCAGCGTCAGGGACTGGCTCTCCAGCTCTAGAAGGGATCCACGGGACAAGATTACCCCAAACCCAGTGGCCTCAAGGCCCCCACACTCCCCACCCTTTCCTTGATTTGCCTTGCCTACTCCACCACACCGGACACCTGCAGTCTGCTGGGAGGGCCTGAGCTTGCTCCTTTGGCTGGCTCTGATAAACAGAGAAGGAAGTGACAGGCAATCTGAGCCTTCAGTACTTCGGGCCTTGGTTGGACTGTGCCTGAAAAAAAGAAAGAAAAGAAAAGGAAAGAAAAGAAAAAAGACCTTGTTCTTTGAAGCCCTTCTGATTACTTGACCTGAAGGATACTGAATGAAGCTTTCAAGAGGAAGAAATCAGGAAGCTATACAATGCCTCCCACACCCCACACTGCCTCCCACACCCGACACTGCCTCCCACACCCCACACTCTTCCCGGTGGAACCAGATGGGCCTTAGACCAAGTCTCAACTCAACACTCCAGTCAATGGCAGCTCCACATGAGATGTCTCCTTGACATTTCTGAATGGCAAAGTTAGACCAGACACCAACAGTGACTTTGGCTTACATATCTGTCTTTTGGCAGTGGCTCAGGGCCCTGCTGCTGGCCACAGGAGCAGCATGGATGGCACCAAATGCTCGGAGCTCCTGCCATCATAGGACCTACACCAAAGGTGCTTTAGAAGTTGATGAGCAAAGTTACTTCTTATTGTCATTTTCTTTTTCCCTTTTTATCTTCTAGAATGGATTTACACAAGTCTTTGTTTTAGTATCTTCTTATGTTACACAAAATTATGGAGTTCTTCATGACATTTTCATACACAAATACACAATGCACTTTTTTAAGATTTTATTTATTTATTATGTATACAACATTCTGATTCCACATATATCTGCACATCAGAAGAGGGCGCCAGATCTCATAACAGATGGTTGTGAGCCACCATGTGGTTGCTGGGAATTGAACTCAGGACCTCTGGAAGAACAGTCGGTGCTCTTTACCTCTGAGCATCTCTCCAGCCACCAACACACAATGCACTTTGATTATACTCATTCCCATTGTCTTCTCTGCCCCTCACCCTTAACCTACCCTCAGTCGTACTGGTCCCTTAATTTTCTTAAATAATTCATCTTCTACTTTCATGTTACCTAAAAAAAAATCTAGGTTCTGCATATGCAAGAAAATGTGACTCCAGCATATCATGCCTAACATAACCATCATTTTCTACTTACTTTCTTCAAAAAACATTTTGTAATGACATGAAGGGATTTGCAGTTTTGGTTGGCTTTCAAGTGAGCAGCATGTAACACACACTTACCAATTGCCTTTGAATGAGTGAGTGAGGAATTAATAAAACTAAAGTTCTACCAGTTTTCTCCAGCATTATTAATGCTCTGGAGGTCTTCCCACCACAATAAAAGCCCTTTCCAAGGGAAAGCAATCCCTGTAAACTGCAGCATGTTGCCAGTGAGATTTTGCTGTGGAAACATCCCCTGGCCTGCAAACTAACTCTATTCTTTGGGTAGCACATTGTCTTTACAATAAAGATGCACTGAATACCCTCCAGGATGCCAGCACACCTGCCTCTACTCCTGTTGGCCCATATGCCAAAATACATGGTAGTTGAAGTGGCCGTGCTTGGCCTGGGCAGAATGTATTGGACATTAACTATTTTACTTTCAGTGCTGGAGATGGAACCTAGGGCTTTGTACATGTGAGATAAGCACTGTCTCACTAAACTGTATCCCGAGCCCTAGTCTTCAACTTTGTTAAGTTTACTTTCCAAATAACTGTTCTACTTAGGTTTTTTAAATATTAGTTAATTTTTTCATTTATTTTACATCCTGACTGTAGTTTCTCCTCCCTCCTCTCCTCCCATTCCTTCCCCCCCCACCTCACAGTCTATTTAGCTTTGCTGTGTCTTCATTCAACTCTTCTTGATACCCTCCGATTTGCACGTTTTCCTTCCTACTTCTGCTTGACTTACTGTAAGAACGCAGACAACTGAATATGTGGGTATTGATAGAAATGCAAGGCCAGTTGGCATGTGGGATTCATTTGTTTTCTGCCATTTAGACCCTCATTGTGGGGACTGATTTTCAGGTGAGCAGCATTTGCAATGCAGAAGAGTCACCAGTGATGGTTTATTGTCACCTAAGGGTACCAGGCACTCTAGGTGATTACATGTTTGCAAGGAAGACTTTCTCATCATCCTTATTGTTCTTTTTTAAAATTTCATTTTATGTGTATGGGTGTTTTGCCTGCATGTGTTTCTATGCACCACTTATGTGCCTGGTGCCCACAGAGGATTCAGATCCCCAAGAACTAGAGTTACAGACAGCTGTGAGCAGCCATATGGATGTTGGGATTGAACCTGGGTCTTCTGGAAGGGCAGCCAGTACCCTTAACCCCTGAGCCATCTCTCCAACCCTCATCCCTGGGCTTCAAGAAGCTTATCTCCCCAGTGCAGAGGATGCAGGTGGCAGGCAGGTTGGTGAGCACCTTGGGCTAGAAGAGGAATGATGGGGAATGTACTTCTGTGTGTGTTCATCTTGTTGATTGTTAAATAAAGTACTGTTTGGCCAATGAGGCAGCAAGTTAGGCGGGACTAGGAGTCGAGGAGGATTCTGGGAAATGTAGTAAAGAAGTGGTGATCCAGGCAGGAAGTGACATAGCAGGGAGACTCATATTTAAGGAAGATCAAGCAGGAAGTGGCCCCTTTTCCCCCTCCTCTCTTCCTCCAGATTCGCCATGTGATCCACTGGCAAGGGAGGATGCCAATGGAAGGTGTCCAATAAGATAAGTCTTATAAAATATATAGATTTATGATAATTAAGACTGAGCTAGCAGATGAGAAATCCTAGTCATTGGCCAAGCAGCATTTGTACATGATAGAAGTCTCTGTGTACTATTTGGGGCCCTAACTGGGCGGGCAGAACTCAGGTGGCTGGCAGAGACTGCCCACATGATAGTAGGGCTCTGGCGGCATTTGGCGGGAAGATTTATCGTAACAGAGGAACACTATCTATAGATAACACTAGGTACCATAGAGTTCTAATAGAACCAGAGCTCAGCTTTGAGAAACAATGGCTGTGATTTAGGTCTGATGCCCGACCCTCCGCCCATGTGATAGACCTGTGCTGCCTCCTGCTCTCTTGGGAGCATCACCCATCTATGAAGTCAGTTGAGAAGCTGGTGGAACTGGCCTTGGGCTTCTGGGCAAACCGCACTTTATGTCATTTTTCCAAGTTCTGTATTCCCATTGAACTGAAGGCATTTGTACATTCTAAAATAGTCTTTAAAATACTTAACTATGCCATTTCACTTCTAAGCAATTTCAAAGCAGAACCATCATTTCTGTTTTAAAAATGAGGAAACTGCAGCTGAAGCAGAGGTGGCGAGTTGGTTATTCAAAGTCACATGTATAGGGAGTGGTGAGGTGGCCCCTGGAGCCCCAGTCCTTGGACTTCTGTGGCAGGCCATCCAGCTGGGTCCTGCTACACTTGACAGCCCCACCCCACTCCACTCTTAAGTGCAAGATTTGACCTTATTTGAGTTTTTACTGCCCTAAAGCACACATTCTTTGATTGCGAGAGCTTTAGATTTCAGGTGATTGCTAAGAATAGTGAGGATTTTTACCCTGTGCACTGAATTAATGGGGCTGTTATCATAGGAACCTGGGTTTGAGCCCTGTCACTTCAAAGCTGTGCAGTGTAGGAAAAGTTTCTTAACAACAGAAAGCTTCAGTGAGTGTCCAGAAGGAAGTGAATATACAAGAAGTTTATTGTGGAGTGTTTCTGGGTGGTACCTGTGGGAGATGGAAGAGAGCAGGGATAGGCAGAAAGAGAGAGACAGAGAGACAGAGAGAGAGACAGAAAGAGAGAGAGAGAGAGAGAAGCTGAGCAGCAACAGAGGACATGTACGGCCCTTAACCCCAGGCAACTCTGCAGTTACTCTGACTTGGGGCAACAGAGCCAAGGCTTTAACCAGAGCCTGTCAGTGGCTCAGTGGAAGAGATGCTCAACCTTGGATAAACTGAGCTTCTTCATCCAAGCACAGTTAGCTCGAGAGAAGTGTAAGAACTGGAAAATGAGTTCTTCAGTCTTGACTTGGGGTCACTGGGAGAACATGGGACAGTGTCCAAGAACAGAGAACTGGATGGTTAGAATGCATGTACAGTACAGGGATCAGAACAGAGAATTCGGTCAGGAAACTGTAGGCCCCTTCTCCTCCCCCACCTCACTCTGCATCTTATTCTTCCATAAGTAATCTGTTAGCCCTCCAGGAAAACCGTTCCAGGGCATCATCTAGAGACATGGCATGACTTCAGAGGCCTGGAGGGAAGAACCTTGGTCTGGGATCTGCTTCCTTCCTTTGCACGGCTTGGCTGGCCATGCTGCTGCAGAAGTATGAGAAGGTATGCATGCACAAGTCAGTGTGTTCCTGCCTAGTCATCTCCAAGCACTTCACGGAGACAATCATGTCTAATATGTCATTATGTCCTGAATCATACTGTGCTTAGTATTGTAGGTCACAATGTATTTTTGTCAATGTGATTTAAATCTAACCACACAAAGGACATTGCTGTAGTGTTGTGGAATGTTATTTATATGTGTTACATTTGTTTGTGCAATGGAATATTTCTTTAACGATGCAAAGATGTGTTTGAATTCTTTTATGCTGCATTTGTTTAACTCTGTGAAGCTGTGTTACTTTGCCTGTCTATAACACCTGCTTGGTCTAATAAACAACTGAACAGCCAATAGGTAAGCAGGAGAAAAGATAGATAGGGCTGGAAGGCAGAGAGAATAAATAGGAGGGGAAATCGGAGAAATGTGGGGGAAAAAAGATCAAGGCGAGAAGAGAAGAAAGAGGACTCTTGGGGCCAGTCATCCAGCTGCATAGCAATTCACAGAGTAAGAAGAAAAGAAAGGTATATAGGATAAAGATGAAAGCCCAGAGGCAAAAGGTAGATGGGATAATTTAAGTTTAAAAAGCTGGCTAGAAACAAGACAAGCTAAAGCCAGGCATTCATAAAAAAAGAATAAGTCTCCATGTATTAATTTGGGAGCTGGGTGGCGGGCTGCCACACTATAGCGTATAGAGGTCTAGAACTGATAAGCCATTGTCACAGAAAATACAGGCTGGGTTTTACATAAAGGCTGACAGTCCCTAGCCTGAAAATCTGAGATCCAAAATGTTCCAAAAGCCGAACCTTCCTTAGTGCTAACAAGATGCCACAGGTGGAAAATCCTCTACCATGCAAATTTGTTACATGAACAAAACTATTTTAAATGGTTAAAAATGCCTTGATTATATGTATTATACTTATAAGGTAATATATAAGGATTGTACATGTAATATGTAAGGATATGTATATACACATATAAGGATTATACATATATTAGGAGACACAAATGAATTTTGATGATATCTCATGTTCATGAAAATAATCCAAACATTTCCCCTCCTCACCTCATACATGTGTGACTTGAACTACCTGTGCTCCCAAGCATTTCCTATAAAGGATATTTATCTTGTGCACAATTTTCTTTCATCTTGAGAACTGCTGCAGTGGTAGCCATAGCTCTTGTCTGCCTTATGCATAGTGTTCAAGGGTGTGGCTCAGGGTGGCCAAATGGACTCTGATACATCTGGAACCCCATCCAGGAGTCTGCTCAGGTCATCTCAGGACAGTGCTTTGTTCTCTGGCTGGAAGCTCTCCATTTCTAGAGAAAAGAACATCTGGAGACATCCAGGAGAAGCAAACACAGAATATGAAGTCACAATGGGTTTACGTACCCATTGTGGGTACTTTTGGGGACTTTTGGGGTGGGAGACCTTTTTTCATGTTAAGTGAAGAGGATGTGATCAGTGACAAAGAAGGAGTCTCAGGCTAGAAGAAGTTTAGGACTTGAAATGAGTTTGTGAAGAAGACTGTGGCTCTTCCTCCCTAGAGGCCACTGCAAATAGGACACCACAGCCATCAGTGACAATAATCAGTGGTTCGCTGCTCATCAGAATCTGGGGTGGGCTGATAAAATATCGTCCAGGGTCAGAGGGGCTGTCCCACTTCTAGAAGACATGCTTTGTGAGAACCAGCTTGCAGACAGGACAGCTGGGGGTGGTTAGTTATTTAGTCGTCTTGAATCCCTTCATCCCTCTCAGGGACCCCTTAACAAGCCAGCCTCCCCAGTGCATTTAAAATTGGTCTTGGCTCATTTACATAACATCTCAGAGCTTCACCTGCTGCATGAAGCTGTCAGCCTGAAGGCTCTGCAAGTGACTGTCCCCTTTCTGGAGGGCCTGGGAGGCTTCATTTCTTTGGGTGTTCCCATTGCCCAGATGTGTGTGATATTGAGGTATGCATTGTAGAACACGATCTTCTTCAATACCCCTCTCTCATCCTAATTCTTTCTTCTAGAGATTTCTGAATTTAGCTGTTCTCCATTTCCTGACTTCCCCCATCCAGGCCATTTTTATATTCTTCTTCTTCTTCTTCTTCTTCTTCTTCTTCTTCTTCTTCTTCTTCTTCTTCTTCTTCTTCTTCTTCTTCTTCTTCTTCTTCTTCTTCTCTCCTCCTCTTCCTCCTCCTTCTCCTCTCTCCCTCTCCCTCTCCCTCTCCCTCTCCCTCTCCTTCTTCTTCTTCTTCTTCTTTTTCTTCTTCCCCTTCTTCTTCTTCTTCTTCCTTCTAGATGTTAACTATTTTTGATTGGGCTTCATTTTGGCTTCCCTTCCTTATACATCTCACATTTATCATCTGGGCCCATAGCAGACCCTCATGTGAGGAATCCAGGCATATGTCAAGCTCTAGGACACCCAGGAACTTAGAAGAAAGAGCTGCCAATGACATGGACTTCAGCTCCCTGGCCCCGGTGCTGTCATCTCACTTGAGTCTTCTAAGTGGAGATGGTGTTTCTGGCTTGTGAGTAGTGCGGCTATCTTGCAAATGGTATGGCACATACTCCATAGATGCTCAATGGAAGGTGAATGCTGCAGTGGCTGTAGCCTCTGCTGTGGTTGTCTTTATTGTCTGACTGCATGCCCCCTAGAGAAGTGGATGATAAGGAGCTATGGTGAGGCAAGAGAGAGCCTCGCCCTCCCAGAGACACAAGTAGACAGAGAATCCAAACATAATAGAGAGCCCCCAGTAGTTGAGAAGTTCTCTTGGGTACTATTGCTTCTGCTGTAACTGTTGATGAAACCTTGGCAGGAACATTGTTCATTGTGGATCACAGGACAAATACTAGGGAGCTCTGGACAGATCCTATACTCAAAGGTCTGACACTTGCAGCCCTTTTAAAGGCTGACCTTTCCTCCAGTGAACCTTCTTCATGACTGCCAGGTTGGTTCCAACTTCTCAGAAGAGAGAATTAAAGTTACATCAGAGCCCGGAAGTCTTGGATTTTGACAGAAAAGCATCATAAATCCAGCTTATAATTCCAAGATCAGCAACTCCTGGGTTCCTCTTATCTAGAATAAGAGGAACAACATACAGCAGTTATAACGAGGGCCAATCCATAGTCTGTAAGGTTAAGATATCTTTATTCAGATAAACATCAGCCAAACTCAAGCCAGAGCATGCCAGGGACCACAAGGCAGACAGGCCAGAGAGAAGGGGTCCCATGTGCCTTGCAGCCCCTCAAAAACCTATCACACGTCATCCTGACCTCACCTTGACCATGCTCTGACAGGCGTGGTCAGGCACACCTGTAGCCAGCCCTTAGGAGGCATGGTTATGGTGTCTTCTTACAAACAGTGCTGCCCACAAGCCATTAAGCATGGCATCCAAGACTTGGATGTATTAGCTCTGTCAGCTCTCACACTAACTCTGAGTACTTCTTGCAGAACTAGATTGATGAGGGGATGTTGATGGGGTAGACTTTGGGGGGGACTGTGGAGAAGGCCATTAGGTATGTTCAAGGACTTTCCAGGCTGGTGGCTCTGTTTCTTTACAACATCTAATTCTATCTTCCTTCTCACTGGTTCAGACAGATCACTTAAACAGCGCACTTGTGTGTATCACTCACTGTTAAGATCCATTTCAGTTCATAAATAGAATGACCAGAAAGAGAAAGCAAAGAGAAAAACCAAAAAATGATGAAAAGGAGAAAGGCAAAGGGAGGAGGGAAACAGTTGTTTCTTTTTTTTTAAGATACTAAAACAGGGTAAATTTTTTAAACAAAACACTTTAAAGTTTGCTGCACTAGATCCTGGAGGTTAAAGACAAAATGGGAAGAAGGGCAGGTGTTCACTGGGAGAAGAATGAAGGCTGACAGTCACCTGTGCATGAAGAGTACAGCTCAGGGGACATGCAGGCTGGGAAGGCCAGTGGTGGGTGGAGGACAGCTGGTAGAAGAAATATTTTGAAAGCCAGCATTTATAATTTGAGATTATATATTCTTGTAACTAGGTCATGCATTACAGAGAGGAGGCTGTGCTGATGGCAGCAAGTCGTTCCATCATCATCATCATCATCATCATCATCATCATCATGTGACTGTCATCCCATTTTATATCAACTTCACTCATCATACATGAATAAAATCCCCACTTTGTTGTAATTCCTGGAGTACAATGGTGAGAATAAGCAGACACGGTGTCTCTTCTTGGGAGTTTATAGTCTTGTGGAGGAGATAACAAAAATAAAACAGCCTCACACAAGAACAAGTAAGTCTGCATCTATTTTCAATATGATGAACTGTGATCTCTAAAGGAAAGCTGTCATCTGGCATTTTCTGAATTGAAGCTGCCCATTGAAGCTTCTCTGAGGAAATGACTATTGAGCTGAGATCTGAAGGGCAACAGGAGCCATGTGGGCAAAGAGTCAAGACAAGACAGGCATGGCACAGTAGACAGGTGTAAAGGAGGCTGGCGGGAAGGAGACAGGTAAGGCTGGGACTTCCCAGGAAAGGAGTGTGAGCTGGTGAATCTTGGAAAATGGGCCCTGGCAGAAATTATAGAGGAGGCAAATGAGGCATGGAGAAGTTAAGTGAGGGCAATATCAGCTATGCAGAGGAACCAGAGCCAGGTTCAGTCTTCCTAGTTTGGGAAGCCTGTGGCCCTCACTGGTGTGTTTCACATACTAGAGGTTTTGTGTGCCTAGGAATCATGATCTTGTCCCTCATTAAAATGTTAACACCATTATTTATTGTTAATCAAGCATCTAGAGTATACATATAACACCATATTGTGTCTGCCAACATGGGTGTTAATGGATATGGCTTCAAAAGTCATCTTTATTTTAACTTCCTAACACTCTTCTGAACTATTTCCAGCTATGAATATCACAGTATCAAGAGTAATTCTTCTTATGTGGAGCTGAGAAGAATATGGCCAGTTACACAGGCTGATTACCACAAGGCAGCTGCATGCAGTGCACCCTAGGATTGAATGCTTGCAAGTCTGCAGTGTTTGTGAGAAACAGTGCAAACTCACTGCTAAGTGGAATTTTGGAAATGAAAAATTTATAGAATACTTTCTTTTTAAACTACGTTTGATGTGATCATGCATTTGTATAGCCGTTTCTATTTTAAAAAAAGCAGTTCTTTTTCAAAAGCAGAACTCCCTTGTAATATACTGTCAAATCATTTATTAACTTTTGAAGGATGAATTTTAAACACTGTAACAACACGTTTGCTGTTTTCAAGGGAGAAGATACCTCTGGTGTAGATTACAGTTCTGCATTGTATATTTTTTTAGCCTGGTAGTTGCAATGTAGGGTCTATATCTAATGTTAAGTCGCTCTCACCAACTGGTTTTCTGCACTGGTCTGGAGATCATAGATGGTTCAGGATGATGGAAGCTGGGTGGTGACCTTCAAGGTCTAGTCCTCTTCCTGTGCCATGTGCCAAAAGTCACTTCTTTGTGCAAGCTCCAATGTCCTCCATTTGGCTTTTCAAACACTCTGCTTTTTATCTGTGATATGTTTGACTCCTGTTACTTCTGTGACCGCTAAGCAAGATGTCTGTCTTGTTTTTTGTTTTTTGGTACTGTCTTTTTGCTTGCCACCCAAACTCGCCTTACAGCTTGCAGTCTACACATTCTCTTACTTACATTCAGTCTCTCATCACTGATAACTTCCCAGGTCTTTTTCTCATGCTTCTTTCTGTGACTCCAGGGCAGACCTACCCCAGAGGAGCTCTGGATGGTAGAGTAAGGCTTTAGAAGCAAGCAGTCCTGGGCTTGAACCTGATTCCACCAATTATTAGCATATGACTTCGGCAAGTTATTTACACTGCCTGGGTACCAGTAATAAGGTAGTCCAAGTGAAAGTTCTAATCTCCCCTGTCCTTCTGTAAGGCTTTAGTGTGATAAAGAACCTATGTCACTTGGCATCTAGTAAATGATAAAATTAGGTAACCTCTATTTTACTTTCAACAGAGTGACAAAAAAAATGGGAAAAAAATCTCAAAGGTGAGCCTAAACTGCCACCAGAATCCTATTGGGTTGGAGGAGAAAGTAGAGAGTAAAAAAGAATGAGTTGTGACCCCAGGTGTAAGGACTTGAAGAGCTAATGAGCTGACTAAGCTTGATGCCCCAGTCTTGATTCACTGACCACAGTCAGTCTGGCCCCCTAGTCTAAAGATGGTTGTGGCCTCTTAACGGGATAGGAACGTGACTTGGTAATTAAGCCACCCCTCTGAATTTTTCCTGTGTCATTCCCAATCCTAGGAATTGCACACTCCAAAGTTGATTGTCCTGTGCTCTTCCAAGCATGAGACTGTTTTATATGTAGGTCAGTTTCCCATTAACTGTTCTTACTTCAATCTCGGTAAGTCTGAGCCTGTGTCACTTTGAATAAGACTTCTGAGTTCCCAGTCAGCTGTTTTCATCTGTGACACTGAACTTTCACTTGCCTCATCAATAGTGTTAATGTCAGCAGGTCCCAAGTTAAATGCTATAAAATTGTGACGGTTTTATTGACCAATTAGCATAGGCTAATGATGATTGTTTTTATGAAAGTTGGTGGGTCACACTCAGGACAGCCGGCTGAACAATGTCATTGAAGTTTTAATCATAGATCATAAAATATTAGAACTGGAAGGTCTCAAAAGCCATGTAGCCGGACCCTCTCTGTTTACAAAAGAGGAAACTGAGGCCTAGAGAAGTTCACTTCTGATTAAAATGGCAAGCAAGCTAGAGACACAGATGTACCTGGGAGAACAGACATTTCTCCTAAATCATTCAGTGAGTAGGCTCTGTGATCACAGGAAGCCCCAGTTCATGGCCATATCTGCAGCTCTCCCCTTCTTGCCCCTGCAGTGGGAGTGGGTGTCTGCTGCAACCTCACCTCATATTTCTGACTCTACACTCTTTCTTATTCTGTTTTGGGGGAGGAGGTTTTTGAGACAAGATTTCTCTGTGTAGCTCTTACTGTCCTGGAACTCACTCTGTAGACCAGGCTGGTCTTGAACTCACAGAGATTTGTATGCCTCTGCTTCCTGAGTGCTGGGATCAAAGGCGTGCGCCACCACCACCTATCCTGACTTCCTTCTAACAACTATAAAACCTAGGCCTTCTAAATAGTAGGTGCAGAGACACTTCTACAGTGGGATTTTAAAGGTCAATGCATGTGGGATGAGACACTTTGAAGGACGATGACTGCTAAGATTTTACTAACTCTGACATTCTATGGCATTAAGTTGCATGGAATACATGATACCCTATACTTACTGATGCACTGATTTAAAACAATTCTTTCTCCTGGAAAGAAGGGTCTTTTTAAAGTGTGTGTGAGTGTGTGTGTGTGTGTATGCATGTGTGTGTGTATATGTATGTGTGTGTGAGTGTATGTGTGTGAGTGTGTGTGTGAGTGTGTGTGTGTATGTATGTGTGTATGTGTGTGTGTGTGAGTGTGTGTGTGTGCATGTGTGTGTGAGAGAATGTGTGTATGTGTGTGAGAGTGTGTGAGTGTGTGTGAGTGTGTATGTGTGTGAGAGAGAATTGTGTGAGTGTGTATGTGAGAGAGAAAGTGTGTGCACGCATGTGTATGTGTGTGTGAGTGTGTGTTGTGTGTGAGAGAGAAAGAGTATGTGTGCACAAATGTGTGTGTGAGTATGTGTGTGCGTGTGAGTGTGTGTGTGTGAGTGTGTGTGTGTGAGTGTGTGTGTGTGATGTGTGTGTGTGTGTGTGTGTGTGTGTGTGTGTGTGTGTGTGTGTTGGGGGTTGTCACTGTGCCTAGCTTTTCCTGTGGATTCTGGGGATCTGAATGTAGGTCCTCAAATCTGTGTGGATGTTACTTTATCAACTGAACCACCCACCTTGTCCTTTAGCTCAATTTATCAGTTACCTTTCTCCTTGCTTCGGACAAATACTTAACAGAAAGCAATTAAGGGACAACAGACTTATTTTGATTCATGGTTCAAGACAGTATGGGCCACCACAGTGGGAAGGCATGGCAGTAGTTCCTGGCAATAGAACATGCAGACCCCTCACATCTGGGAAGACCAAAAAGAGAGGAGGGGAAGGAGAGAGAGGGAGATGGGACAGGGAGTTTCTGGAATTTAACTGGGTTTCTTCTTTTTTATTTAGTTCAAGTCTCCAACCCATGAAATTGTTATGCCCCATTCAGGATAAGTCTTTGGCCCTTAGTTAAGTTTCACCAGAAACTCTCTCACAAACATGTCCAGAGATGTGTCTTCCAGATGATTCCAAATCCAGTCAAATGGACACTGAAGATTATTAACCACACTCAAGAGTCACTGTAGCTGTGGCCGTATGCACAAGACCTCTACAAGATCAAGCTGGCAACAGTTCAGAAAGCAACGTTAATGGCACTCAGTGGGTCACAAAAGGGGGAGGGGGGCACGAAGGTGGGAGGGGTGTGTTGGGTGTGTCCGGTGGGCCAGAGAGTGGGGAATTAGAGGCTGATATGATCAATATACACTGTATATGTGTCTGAAATAGCCATAGAATAAGTAAGACAATCTTTCAAAAAAGACAAACTGAGACACCTTGATTGAGAAATTAAGTTTTATGAATGAGGACAAGTTTGGGTGAACAAACAACTCGAGGCCATGCTGCAGCTCCTGGAAATCTGGCACAGAATCTGAGGTCTCTGGCTCAGCCTGCTGCTCTTCGAGGCCTGGGGGATGCCTTTACAATGCAACCGACCTCACTCAGCCAGGGAAAAACAGGCATGGAATGGGAGGTGCACAAAAAGGAAAAGGTACCAGAGAATGCACTTCCACTGGCCTCACACTTCAGCAAGCTGCAAGCTGACTGGCCCCTGTACAAGGCTGCCAGCCCCGGACTGTTCTGCCCATGACCGTATGCCTGCTCTCTCTTAAACCTAGAGAGGCCCTGGCCGCTCCAGTTCCTCCCTTTGCCTGGCAGCCTCCCATTGTTGTGAGCGGTTGTGCTGATGGATTTGTTGTTTGGCTGGACGCTGCTCAAGGTTGTTCATCAGAGCCATCTCTGTCATCCGGCAGAGTTTGTAGCTGTCACATCGAATCCGAAATACAGACACAGTGATCAAGATACACTATGCACAAGTGTGAAACTGCTAAGGGATAAACTAAAAACATTCTTTCAAATAAAGATAGACTGAGAGTCATGGGGCCACCTTGACTAGGGAAAAAACACCCAAGTTTTACAAATGAGGACAAGTTGGGGTTGAGAAACAGGTGAACAACAAATCCACAAAGAGTCAGTTCCCACACAAGATGCTCAGCAGACACAGCTGCCCCCCCCCAGCCCCCATTCCCCCCCTCTGGTACTGGGGTGGCAAGGTGACACATACAGAAAGCCTCATGTATTGAGTGTTGCTCCCAACTGACAGCTGTTCCTCCTCTTTCCTCCCTTCATTCCTTCTTCCTCCCCTTTCCCCCTTTCCTTAAGTATTCATTGAGCATCTACTCAATACCAGGTCTGAACCCAAAGGGCTGCTGTAAAAGAGGGGATACAAAAGTCAATAGAAAATGGCAGGATCTTCCCAATAAAGCCATGAAGAAAGAAAGCAAAGGCATGCATGAATGTAACTGTCTGAAACTCCTTCAGAGAATCCATTGTATGTTCTTACTCAGGTCCACACAAAATGAGGGCAGAAGGGTCCCAGTGCTTTCTGGGGGTCAGAGAACCCTGGCGTCTGAGTATCCTAGAAAGATTCTACACAAGTAGAAAGACCTGTTCCCTATGTGATCACTGTAGCATCCACCCCAGTGGCATCTGCATGACTCTCAGGCTGGCTCTGTGGATGCTTCTCTCTCCTGCGGATGCGCTGAGGTCTTAAAATGCAAGTCAGGCAGTAATGTAGACTTCTATATTCAGGAACCACAGATCAGACAGTATGTGTTTTGAAAATGGACTTTAAAATGTCAGCCATATCTATTATAGCAACACACAGAAAAGTGCGGTTTTTAAAAAGAGATAAAATACCTCATGCGTATAGTTTTCAAAGATGAACAGCGCCCTTTGGAAGGATTTTCAAAGCATCCTTCCATCCATCAGGCAGACAGTCCAGGAGAGCTTCATGGAGGAAGATCGCCTTCAGGAACTGACAGGAGGAGATGACCTCAGCTAGATGCCTGTGGGGGAGGAGTAGTTATTGGGTCTGGCCTGAGTCTAGAATGTTCAGGAATGGGCCATGGATAGATGATATGTGTGAGCATGGAAATGATAAGCGAACTAAGAGCAGGAACAACGGGAAAAGGTTTTGGTTTCAAAGACTTGGACTAGGATTGAACAGGGGCTGAAGGAGTCTTGGCATCAGTTCTGAGCCCCTGGGAAGGGCTTTGATGGGTGGGTGTTGCCCCTGGGAAACTGAAATTCCTATTAGGTGAGATAATTCAGACTAGAATGCTGGGGAGATTGCTCAATGGTACAGTGCCTACCAAGTGTGCATGAGGCTCTGGATCCAGTTCTCAACACAGCCACAAAACAGTCTTCAGGACACTAGAAGTAGCTTTGCCTATGCAGCATCCTGTCCCCTCTGGTAGCCTGTGCCTTTGCCTCCTCCTGTAGTATACTAAGCTGAGAATCCAAGGTAGCCATGGGGCCAGTCTAGACTGGGCTAGATGGTTTAGAGGCAGAGAGCAAAGGTTTTTGGTGTAGCTGTGGCTGAAGAAGAGGACAAAGATGGTCTGCATGCCATTGGACAAGGAGAAAAGCCACTAAAATGTCAAAACAAAAACTAGAGTGGTTATTTATTGCACTATGTGTTTGTGTTTTGTGTGTGTGTGTGTGTGTGTGTGTGTGTGTGTGTGTGTGTGTGTGTGTGTGTGTGTGTGCGCGTGCACGCGCACTGCCTGCCTCAGAAGATGGGTACTGTTATTACTCCATTTTATGGAAAGGAAGCCCAGGCACAGAGAAGCAAGATGGTTGTTCAAAGGTAGTACTATTAACAATAGTGCATCTGGAGTTCAGAAATGATTTCCACTCCTGTAGAGCTCGTAGGCCCTACTTTACCCTACCTACCCTGGTTGGCCCAGTCACAAGGCTTGCTTTGAGTTTCAAATGCTGTTGTTTTGGTGAGGCAAAACATGGAGGCACCTGCAGTCCAGACCTGGCATCAGTGGTGGTGTTCATGTCGTGAGAGAAGGTGGGACCTCAGCGAAGGGAGCTGGAGGCCTGGCATCAGGAGGTAAGGAATAAGAATCCTCTCATGTGTAAAGCGTTTCCATAGCTTTTGCCTTAATGAGTATCATGACAGCCTTGGGAATTTGGAATATTTTTTTAATCCCCATTTTCTAGAATTTGCGTAGGGTCATCTAGTTGATACAAGGCAGGGGAGCAGAACCTGGCTCTCTTCCCCAGACTCTGTTTCTTGCTAGGATTGGAGATGAGGTCCCCTGATGCCATATCAGAAGGGAAGGGAGCAGAGGAGGTCTATCTGGGTTACAAAGAGCTGAATGAGAGAGACTATGAGGAATGTCACTTTGTCCTTGAAGCCCTCCTCTGGGTGGAGTGCTGCGAGTTGAAGGTCCGTCTGAGAGCGGTGTAGCCTAATGTTCAGAGCTAAAGGATAGAGCCATTAACAAGGAGTCCCACATGAATTGAACACCTAGAATGGGATACCCTGTGGTACCCTTCTCTAGTATCTGGAGGGTCAGGAGAAGGCAAGGCAGGTGTGGTGGGTTTAATGAAATGACCTCCATAGGCTCATAGGGAGGGGCACTATTGGAAGGTGTGGCCCTGTTGGAGTAGGTATGGGCTTGTTGTAGGAATTGAGTCACTGGGAATGGGTTCTGGGGTTTCAGAAACTCAAGCCAGGCCCAGTGTTGCTCTCTCTTCCTGCTGCCTGCAGATCCAGATGTAGAACTCTCAGATACCTCTCCAACACCATGTCTGCCTTCCTGCCACCATGCTTCTCTGCATGATGTAATGGACTAAACACCTGAATTGTAAGCCAGCCCCAATTAAATGCTTTCCTTTATAAAAAGTTGCTCTGTTCATGCTTTGTTCACTGCAATAAAACCTAACTAAGATGGCAGGTATCATAAGTGCGGGTCCCTTTATCATCATTTCATCCTTCCTGGTGCCTCAGACATGTGGGACCCTAAACACCAGAGAGGCTGTTCAAGTTACCCTGCTGATGAGCCCTGGGCAGCCACAGAAGGGGCATAAGCTTTTGATATGGTCTGCTCGAGACTCAAACATCTCTCTTGGGCTTGTACTTCCTGTCTTGGTAATTTTTGTGTCTGTTTACCTTTCCGTAACATGGACTAATAACTATCTGCTTCTTTGCAGATATGAGGAGTACGCAATGAATGCATAGTCACAGAATTAAATGAGTTTTCATCATCTCAGGGGCCCACCACTTACCAGCAGTATGGTAAGAACTGGGGATAATTCTGTAAGGTCCCTGCCCTCAGGCAGTTTGCAGTGCCAACAACCCTTATTCCCCCCACCCCCACTTTCCACTTCTCCCTCTATTCCTCCCAGATCCTACTAGTAGCCAGGGAGAAGGAGGGAGGGAGTTTTAGGAGGATCAAAAACTCAAGGCTTATTGTGAGTTCCTGAACAGTCAGGGGGAGGGGTGTGGGTTGCGGGGGTGATGAAATAGAAAGCTCAACCTTATATGACTCTCCCTATCAGCTGTCCTTACACCAGAAGCGTGCATGATCGCACAAGCGTTCCCCCTTCCTGAGGGAGGCTAACAGCAAAGCAGAAAGCACTGACTGTGCTTTTGTTGACAGCTGCTGGATCCCAGTGTCTGGCTCAGGATCACAGGGTGTAGCGGTGGAAAGGTAGTACACATCACAGACTTGGAAGATGCAGCATCTGTGCCCAGGAACCAAGTTCACCCTCACCAGTTCAAGGAAGACTACCCTTATCCTAATGACCAGCTTGCTCCTGCCCTGCTTTCCCGGCAGGGCTAGTGTTCCCAAATAGGCAAATGGGGATTATTACTCCCATTTGCTAGATCAAGAAACTGAGGCTTGGGGGAGCAGGGAGGGCTTGTTCCAACACACACACACACACACACACACACACACACACACACACGTGCCAGGCCAGGCACAGGGACACCGGTTAGTCTACAGATGGAACAGAGGGGCAGGAGTCCACAATAGCTCAG
Source organism: Cricetulus griseus (assembly GCF_003668045.3). NCBI lineage: Eukaryota > Metazoa > Chordata > Mammalia > Rodentia > Cricetidae > Cricetulus > Cricetulus griseus. The sequence continues at coordinate 135,866,922 of NC_048599.1, forward strand.
GGTGAGGGAGGTGGGGGAAAGCAGAGGCGGTGTGTTGCCCACCACCCTTTCTGGGGTTCACTTCCTCACCAGATGGCTTTTTCTCCTTCCCACGTCCCCTTGAGATTCATTTTCTTCCCCTTTCCCCCTTCTGCTTCCAGATTCATTCCTTTCTCTTTCTTACTCAACACTCAGTCCTTTTCCTTTCCCTCCCTCCCAGGTTCCTTTTTTCTTCTCTTCCCTCTTTCCGGTCTATTTGCACCCCCTCCCCCCACTTCTTCCTTCGCTCTCCCCGCATCCCCCTCTCCCGGGTCTGCTCTCCTCTGCGCCCCTAGCCCTCTCTCCGCCTTCGCCCCGCCCTCCTCTCCCCTCCCCTCCCAGCCTCTCCCCCTTCCTTCTCCGCTCTCTCGCTCTCTGTGATTTATTACTTGCCCTGCTGCTTCTGACAAACTATTTGTAGGAAAATGAGATTTGGTCCGCGCTGGATGGTTCCTCTGGGAGGCAGGCGTGGGGGTCGGGTGTCGGAGCCCCCGTGTGGCGCCCCCGCCGGAGCCCCACGGCGCTTACGGAGCTCTTTAAGATAAATGAGCAAAATTAAGAGACTCACTGGGGAAAGAAAACCCTGTCTGGCAGCGAGTGAGAGCGGATGGTACATGGTTTCCTCCCAAAAAGGCATCTGCGTGCCCCCTACTGGGGCCTCCCCCATCCTCTGAAGTCTCCAGGGAACTCCCTCCCCCAGGAGAAGAACTTCCAGCCCCAGGGCAGGAGCGGTTCTGTTCTCAGGATGTGGCGCCGACAAGGTCTGAGACCTCTAGTAAGGTGCAAGCAAGAGACTGGGGACCTCGGTGGGGCAACAGCTCTTGGGTGGCTTAGAAGAAACCTGACAGAAGAGAAGGGGCAGAGAGCTAGGCTGGGGCGGTGGTGGATATGGGGGACAGTCCCAAACCACTAAGGCACAAGATAATTTAGCCACACCAGTCCCATCTGGAGTATAGTTCATGTCCTGGTCATAATCACCACTCAGGGGGCCAGGAGGTTATGCGGTCTGCAGCCTCAGGCTCCGGAGTATAGAAGCCTTGGAGGCTCTGGGCAGAGGTGAGCTGGGAAGCCTCTCTTCAAAGGCAGGGACTTAACTCATCTGTTTACTGAGGAACAGAACCGGTGTGACTCTGGATTTCCTGCAGTGCCTGTGGGTTAGCTCACCTTAGGTGTTAAATATTATCTGTGAAGTGAGCGCACGAACAGGACAATGCCTTGGAAGCTCAGGGCTGTGTTTTCAGCTCCAGTGGAATGTGCAACAGAACCAGGTTTTCAAGTTCGTTTTCTTTTCTCTTCATTTTAAAAGTGGTATACTTTCAAGGAAGGAGAGAAAAGCATACAGAGGAAAGGAAGGGGGCTGAAGGTGAGCTCAGGGGTGGAATATGCGGCAGCATACAGCAGTCCTCCTTTTAATCCCCAACACCACGGGGAAAGGAATCTAAAAGCCACCTGTTATTTCTACTATTGATAGTTTGACCTTTTCTAAATTTGAATATGTATTAAAAACGAGTAAGTCGTAAACATTTGTGATCTGCTTTTAGCTACTCAACATTATTTCTCCAATACCTTTTTACTCTCAAGTTCCTCTTAAAACATAATTTTATTACATTTATTTATTTTATTTTGCACGTGTTTACGTGTTTGTAGGTATGTGTGTGCCAGAGGCTAATTTTCAGGAGCTGATTCTCCTCTCCTGCCATATGTCCCAGAGTTGAAGGAAGGTAGTCAGGCCCTCCCCTTCTGGCCCCTAAAACATAACTTTGAGTGAATCTGGTGTTTTATTTCTTCATATGTCCTGTATGTGATTATTTTAATAAGGGCCGTATTCTGTTCACTCCCATTATTTCTATGGTTTTTGCTGCTCCAAAGATGTTGGTGGACCATTTAGCTAATTATCTTATTTTTAGCACAGTGATAAAGCAATTATCTGCTCCTCCCCGGTTTCCTAAGGACAACATGAGATACACATTAATATAGTACTTGACAGTCTCCTGGGCCTGGTTGGGGTTCTCAGGCTGGAGCAGCAACTCCAGAATTTTGCAGGTTTCCAAAGACATTCCAGGTCTGTAAGCCAAGATAATCTGAGAATGTTCTGTAAGCAAGGAAGTGGGTAAGGCTTCGGCTGCTACAAGTATCAAAAAGAGATAGAGTATTTAAAGAAAAGAATGATTCCACTTGAATCTATGTAAGATATTGACAAATAAGTACAGCAAATTATAATAAGGTTGCAATGATCTCTGTTGGTGTTTTTTATATGCGACGTTAATTGCAGAGTGTATTAAAATGTAAGAGTTGAAAATGGTGAGGTCATCCTAGGACTCCAGCATGGAAAAATCTGCTGATAACATATATTGTAGAGGAAAGGGGATGGCTGAGATAGAAACATATTAGAAATAAAAGTAGAAAAGGTGTGTGACCCTGCACAGAGAGCTGGTACTTTGACACGCAAGTTCTCTTCTTGTCCTTGGAGAATAAGGATTTGTAACTATGACCCATTTTTCCTATCTGTCTGGAACTCCTGGGTCTCAGGAATTCTGGGAACTAGCATGAACTTTTCCATGTGTTCCTTTTAGGGTGCTGCCATCAACACTTTGATAGGAAGCAAAATAAAGTCCACATACATAGGACTGAACTTCTTCCTGATCCAGCCAATCAGTATCCTGGGAATAGACCTTCCAGAATGCTTTACATCACTAGCTCTAAAGTTGAGTGTTGGGTGGCCAAGCAGCTCTCTCCCTGAGGCAGAATGGTGAAGGTGGAGTGCCAATGACAAGAACAAGGAGTAGGGTTGGGTGAAGCCCACGGACTACTTTCAGTATTTGGAAATGACTGATTTCAATAAAGTATCTCAAGCCAGTAAAATGTCAAGTGTTTATGCTTTGGGTTGACTTACACCACTCGAGTTAGCATCCTTACTGTCTCAAGGGGGTTGTTCTAACTGGCTTTTTCCTAGGTCTTCGATTCATAAATGAAAGAAAGATCTAATGGCTTAATAATCAGTCAGTCTAGTCTTTTCTCATCATGAAGGCATTCATGGCTGGGTAACAATGGGATCTTTGATGGAATGAGTTTTGGAAGAAGCCTACAGCTTTCAAGTGTGCATCTCCCTACTGTTCAGCTGTGCCTGAGGCTTTCAAAACATGCCCAAACAAGAAAAGACTCTCTTGGCCCTAAAACAAACAGTACAGTAGGGATTTCTAGTTATGTCATCCCAAATCTTTTCCACACCAAGAGAAGAGAAAGGTGAGGCCTCTCTTAGGCAGGGTGGAGCTGAAGTCACCAATCGATTACTGAGGGAAGTGATATAACTGCAAAAACCACAGAGACTTAAACTAGAGAGTGAGCTCTCTCCATAGCTGATTCAGCCTGGAGACCCCCTACCTCATTTTATTAATAAGAAAAGATGTGATGGCAAGTGTTGGGGTGCGGAGGGGGGGGAGAAAAGAAATTAAAACACCATGATCTTTTTAATATGGTCCAAGATTTACTCTGCATAATCTAGTCATATTTTTGATAGGAAATTCATGGCTCCTCTGTCCCCAGTAACAGAACGGTGATCTTTATGGGACCAGCATGAGGAAGCTGGCGGGCATGGCCCCTGTCACATTAAACTGTCTCAGTGAAGAAGCAATTTGTTTGATATTAAGAGTTATAAAAATATCAGTGCAGAGCGGTTATGCTGGGGATATTGCGCCAGCCAATCTGAATTTTAATGTAGTGTGAGCAATAAGCACCGCAGTCCCCAGGCTCATGCCACTTTCCCTCTCTGCAAATATTTGAAGAGAAAAAAAGCTGAGGCTTGGAGTGTCTTGTTCTTTTCTTTCCATTTGGGCCTCATGTGGGCTCACTCCTTATCAGATGTATGGGAGCTGACAAGGGTTGCTAGGTGCCTGGGAAGGGGATTCTTGGGAAACCACCCAGCAAGAATGACCACAGAAACATGGCTATATGGGGACTAGGTCACGCCAGTCACATCCCACATCCATACTCCTCACTGATGTAAATAACCATTCCATGCCCCCAGGCTCGGCCCATCCACCCATCAATACCTCGAGATTTTCGTACCAGCTATCTGTTAATTTCTTCCTCCTCCCCATCCTTTATATCCACCACAAAATGCCCTTCCCATCATCTCACCGTGCTCCATCACACCCCATCTCTTTATCCCAGTCTGTGGCCCATAGGTGCAGACTCTGACCTCTCCTCTGGCTCTCCCTATCAGTCTTCTTATTATTTTCATCACCGCCATTCTTCTCCTTTCACCTTCCAGTCACCTCTGCCTAGCCTCTTCTCCCATAAATATCCATTCAGCCTTACAGATAGATCCTCCTGATACACACAAACCAATTGATTCCATTTTCACAGGGTACCTACTTTGTGTCAGGCCCAGTGACAGGAGGAGGCGTAAACATGAACAGGATCAGTAGTTTGCTTTCTGGTGTCTCATGCTTCAGTTAGTAGGGGGCAGCGGGGTGGACCTGTTGGTACCAAGCAATCGCTATGGTCATTTTAACTCGGGGCAAGGTAAGATAAGATTCCCACAACAAGGGCGTCAGAGGGCCGAGGGAGGAAAGATTCATTTGGCTGGGAGGAAATAGGGAATATGCTATAAAAGAGGTGGACAGTGGCTAGGCCTCTGGGAAGTGTTACTGACAGATGGCAACTGAAGAGTAGGAGGAAGAGCCTCTCTCAGAGGGAGCAGTGAAAGGCACAATCAGGGAAATCATGAGGAAATGTTAAGAAGTAGTGAGTCCAGCTGGCTTAGCAGTTAAGAGCGCTGATAGTTCTTCCAGATGACCTGGGTTCGATTCCCAGAACCCACATGGTAGCTCACAAGGGTCTGTAACTCCAATTCCAGGGGTTTGATATCCTCACACAGACACACATGCAGGCAAAACACTAATGTACATAAAATAAAATTAAGTAATTTTTTTAAAAGTCATCTTGACTGAAGATGCCCAGAGATATTCATGGTTATGGCCAAACTACTGAAAAACCACATACGAGCTGGTTCCCGGGATGCCTGGTTCCCAGCGTGGAGCATATCCCATTGCACCACAACTCTCAAAGTATCACATGACACCCTTAGACTTCCCAAGACCTTCCCAGGGTGTCTGAGAAGTCAGCATAATCTAAGTCTCCTTCTCATTCACCAGCATGTGCGTGGGCCTTCTACTGTACCTGTACAAGGGCTGCACAGCTCAGCAAGTTTGCATCTCCAGATGACCAGACACAGAGTGCTACAAATCATGCCTAGGTGTGTCATCCTCTCAAGGTGCAGGGTAGAGCAAGCCTGGGAATCAAGAGAGTACAAATACTTTACTGATGTGTCTTCCTAGTTCACTCCACTGCTAGTCTTAAAGAAAAGGTAATCTGTTGCCTGTAGCTCACTAGTAGAGCATTTGGCTAGCATTGTCAAAGCCATGGGATCAATCCTAACTACTGTCCCCATATAGGTATATATGCTGGAGAGGGGATGGGGGAGGGTGGGGTGGAGTGGGGGAGGAATCGCTAAGTATGTCTGAGAAGAATGCCTGTAATTATCTGAAAAAGTGATTAATATACTCCCTACTTGACATATCTGAGACCAGATTTCATTCCAAACACTTCGACCAGTGCAACATAAGGTAACCCTGAATGCTGAAGCAGTATCAGGACGCATTTGTCTTCTAGGAAACAAAACTGTGCCAATAAAGATAATAATGACACTTAACACAATACTTTTGGAACTATAGATATTTCATGAAAAGATTTTTATGTTAACATGAATTGACTTCCCATATTGTTGATTTTAAATCACGCATAAATATATTAATAATTATTGTTTATATATAATATGACAACTATTAATACCTATAACCCACATAATCAAATATTCCTAAATATTTTTCTAAATTATTTTTTTAGATTACAATGTCCTGAGATCAAAATTTTGAAGATTTTTGAATCTCAGAACATTTCTAAAACTTTAGTAGTTTCACTGTCTTGTCTCCTTGGCTTAGAAAAATCAAGCCTATTCATTGGCCCTTGCCCCCCACCTCCTTGCTCTCTCTTTTTTTTTTCTCTCCAGCCTCACTCTGCTCTTTCTCTATTACTCACTCATCTCACTTTTCTCTCCCTGCCTTGTCAGTTATAGCATGCTGCTTTACCCTTTAAGTCCTCGTAGAAGGTTCCTTCCTTTCTCATCTACCCAACTTCCTTCCTGTAACACTCCCAACCTGACTCTCTCACCTCCAAGATTCCATAGTTGAGTTACTTATATTCCTCTCACTGACCTCTCTCTCTCTCCATCACTGATATCTTCTCCATCCTCAGCTCCAAGCATCTTGGCAGCTACTTGTTTGTTCTAAAACACAAAGACTACTTATTTGTTCCAAAACACAAAGACCAAGTCATGTTGTGGTGGTTTGAATGTAATTGGCTCCCATAAGCTCATAGGGAGTGGCACCATTAGGAGGTGTGGCTTTGTTGGAGTAGGTGTGGACTTGTTGGAGGAAGTGTGTCACTGTGGAGGCGGGCTTTGAGGTCTCATATATGCTCAAGCCACACCCAGTGTCTAAGACCACTTCCTGTTGCCTGATGATCAAGATGTAGGGCTCTCAGCTCCAGCACCGTGTCTACTTGCACACTGCCATGTGCCACCATGATGATAATGAACTAAACCTCTGAAACTGTAAACGAGCCATCCCAATGAAATGTTTTCCTTTACAAGAGTTGCCATGGTCATGGTGTCTTTTCCCAGCAATAGAAACCCTAACTAAGACACGTGTACACTTTCATCTTTGCTTCGTAGCTTCTCAAAGCCTCTGTTTGCTGCGGTAGGGAGAAAGAAACCTTCATATTTGGCCTGAGAATCATGCCTTTCATTTTTTGGACAAAAGAGACTCTTCCTGTGTCTCCTAGACCAGCTTTCCATCCTACCTTATGGAAAAGATGAGAGATGTGGCTGCTACAAAGAGAACACAGTTTGAAGACAGGCAAGTCCAAATTAGAGCTTGGACTTTGCCACACATTAACAAGATGGCTTTAACCAAGTTACCCTTTCTTCCTGATCTTGAGGTTCTACTTTTATCAAATGAGGGTAATAATTCAATCAGAATACACAATTATGGGCATAGCATAAATACTCAACAAGATTAACTGTTATCTCCAGAAAGAAATGTGTTGGCAATCAATAAATGTGGGTCTCTGCAAGCTAGTTAATTATTTGTCTGGATAATTTCAATAATCTGTGAGCTAGATCATAAACAATGGAGGAAGCTTTCTCCATTTCTCACAGAGCACTCAGAAACTATGGTTTAGTAATTAAAGATGAAGTCTACACACTGAGCATGGCAAACACTGCCCTATATACCCATTTTCCAGAATCTTACATTGGCTATTGTTTTCTGTGACTTTCAGTACTTAAGGATCTATACAGGTTGCCTTTGTTGATGGTGATTGATATCCCACATGTTATCAATGACTTATTCTTGCTAAATGGCTGGCTCTCGGTTTTTCACCAAGATGCCATCTACGGTCACGTCCCTCTCCCGAAGCACCTTTAACACTGTGAGTACACATGGAAGCCAGGAGGCCTATTTATCCCTTACTTCTTTGACTTGCAAGTGAGAAGTTTATTTCCTGAAGACACTGTGAGAATTGTGTAAGTTGCTGTGAGGGTAGGCTTCTATGATGTGCCCCCACAAATGCTACTTTTCATTATTTTCTTTCTGAAAAGTCCATTAGCCTGTCCTGAAAAGGAGGACAACAGTCCCTAATCTTTCAGACTTTCACTTCTGTGGCTTTCCCATTACTCCGAGAACAATGCTGTCTCAGGGTGGACAAGTAGACACTGATGTCTGGCTTCCCGCCCCTCCCCGCACGCCTTATCCAATCATGGCCAACAAAACTGTCTCTACTTAGCATTCTCAAATAACCCCAGTGCTTTGGAAGGCAGTTTTCCTGTTTTTCTTTTCTCCCTCCTTCATTCTTTGGACTTGCCTGATGTACCTTGAACAGCCCATTCCTTATGTAATCTGACCACTCCTTCACCTTACTGCCAGAGGGTAGAATGAGATCACATGGAAGCGTGGGCGTGGCTCTTGAGACTGAACAGGTCACACCTGGGCCTGGAGAATGTATCCCCAGCTCTATCACTGCCTTGGGCTCCCTCTGTCCATCTCACATGGTCCCTGGGTATGTGAGGATGTTATCACAAATCTCTTTGAAGTCATCTACCGGCTGCACCTGTTTCTTGACTGTGTCCCATTTTCCAAATCCCTTTGCTCAGGCTGCCTCTTGAAGGATGGACATCACCCTTGCTCTTGGCAATGATTATGGTAACAATCTAGAAAATGAGAGGAAAGGGGGCCTGTCTTCTTTTGTGGCTCTTTTATAAGGTGCCAAAACAAAGTTCCCTGCTCCCAAGATGCCATGGCCCTTTCAGCTTTACATTTCTCTGCAGATGAACTCCGGACCATGGCTTACTGGACACTGTTTAGTGTTGCTTTTGTTCCATACATGGCCATTCTGTCTACTGCTTGGTCTCACATCCAGACAGGTCCATAATGGTGAGTCATTTACCCAAAGTCCTTCACTGAAAGCCTGCCTCTATGAAGATTCCAGAAATATCACAGATATGCTTTCTTAGGAAGTATCTTAGCTTTGCATGAATCACCAAGCATGAGTAGACTCGGGGGGGGGGGGCAACACAGGAACTACAACACAGGCTTCTCTGGGACACATAGTTATGCAATCAGCTGTGCTAGGATGGGGCCAAATTACCCCCAGTTCTTCTCATGAGAAACTCCTCCTTTTGATGAAATTAAGGTTGAAGTTTGCTGTGGAAGGTGGTGAGAAAGCCCATGTTGACAAAGCAAAGAGTTATTTTGTCTGATGAGGGATATCCTTCTGCATGCTGTGAATATATGTTTCTCTTATTGGTTCATGAATAAAGCTGTTTCAGCCAATGGACAGGCAGGATTTAGCCAAGCAGGAAATCCAAACAGGGATAGATAAAGGTAGTAGCCAGAGTCAAAGAGACACCATGTAGCTACCAGAAAGGTAGGACACCTGGGCATTCTCCTCCATTAAGCCAAAACAACATGGATATATACAGATTAATAGAAATGGGTTAATAATTAAGAAAGAGCTATCCAATAAGAAGCCCAAGCCCTTGGCCAAACAGTTTACAATTAATAGTAGCCTCTGTGTGTTTATTTGAGACTAAAGAGCTGTGGGACCAGGCGGGACAGAAACTTCTGTACATATTTGTTTTTATTCTTTTGATCATTTATTTATTTATTTGAAAGATATCCCAGGGAAGACTGAAAGGAACACATTACCACAAAGGACTTTCTGGAAACAGATAAAGGAAGAAATTGGGGAATACAGAATTAAGAGAAGCCCACTCAGTTGGGGAGACAGGTTCCTTTGGGCAATCTGCTTAAACTCCCAACCTCCCTCTATCATGGCTTTTTTTCTACCCACTGTATGGATACCTCTAACTGAAGAGCAATGCCCTGATAGATCAGGCAAAAGAGCAATGGTGCAGAGGTAGTACAGGGAGGAGCAGGCAGTGACTTTCAAAATTGGCTTGCGAATGAAATTAACTTGATGAGTCCAGAAGACCCATGTTAGTCCTCTGAATGATGGCTTAAATCATGCATGGGAAGATACAGAGACACCTCTCTCCTTGAGGAACAGTGGATGCAGGACAATTCATTCATTCCTTTGTCTATCATCCCAAACTCACCAAGTACTCTGACAGCACAGACACCTGAAGTACATACACTTTTGAGCTCAGCTGTATCAGGAGGGGGCGGTCATAGATACAAAAATGTGATTGGTCTCAAGACAGAGAGTGGAAGACTGAGTCAGAGAATGCAGACACTGGGAGACCTTGCTGAGAAAGAACAGAGGGAATGCAACAAGGGAGTAAATGCCAAGAAAAGAGAAAAATGAAAAGCAATGACTGTGAAGTCCCAAGGCTAATTGCACCCATAGCAATTAACTGGGAAGTTGGGAGGGGTCTCTGGTGAAGGAAAGATAACAAGCTCTGGTTTGGACAATTTTCACTGCAGAGACTGAAAGTCAACCAAATAGAGATCTTACATAGACAGTAAAAAAATATGTGACAGGTGAAGGGTGAAGGGTCAGGGACCCAGATGTAGGTTGAGCAGCCATTGGACAATGACCACAGTGCCTGGATAGTGAGATCACTCATTTGTCTTTCTCAGATATATTTGTTAAGTGCCTACTGTGTGCCAAGCATGGATTTGACACCTGAGGTCATTATTATGATTCAGATAGGGGAATTATATTGAGTGTGTGTAGAAAGAAAATAAATCCTGTCAAGACACAGTGAGAGGTCACCCAGGGATGTAGGCCAGGAGAGAGATAGATAGTGTGATGGATCAGTTAGGACCTGAGATGACCTATAAGCACCAGGAGAGGCAAATAGTGGTGGACTAAACAAGGGAGATATTTATTAGCCTTCACAATGCAAGAAATATGGAGATGACTGCCCAGTAATGGCACAGGGACTCTATCAGTCAGGAGACATCAGGTCACCTGCCTACAAAGCATCCTCTAATAAGAGAGTGGGCCATGAACCCACTACCTCTTAACCCCTAATTCTGCCTTTCTTCTCTTTTTTTCTGGTTGGAGGTTGTGTTTTTCAAAGTTTACTACATAGAACTGTAGACAGAGTGTCTGTCCAAACTGGCCCCACAGCCATTTAGCCCCACATAAACACAGAGGCTTATATTAATTATAAACTGTTTGGCCCATGGCTTAGGCTTCTTACTGTCTAGCTTTCTCTTAATTATTAACCCATAACTAGTAGTCTATGTATTTCCACATGGCCTTATCTTACCAGAGAATTCCTGGAGTCCTATCTTCCCAGTAGCTACATGGTGTCTCACTGGTGGCTTCTCTCTGCCTTCCTCTTCCCAGAATCTCTCCTTGTCTGGTACCCCCCCATACTTTCTGCCTGGCTATTGGAAATCAGTGTTTTATTCATCAACCAATAAAAGAAACACGTATTAACAGCATACAGAAGGACATCCCCCATCATCTTCTCTTTTCTGTCTAAATAAAAAGAAAGGTTTTAACTTAATATAGTAAAATTATATATAAAAAACAGTTATGAAGTAAGAACTATAGTTAACATATTTGTCCATTTCCATTTGGCAAAATTTAAAGAAAATATTCTATCATCTATCCTATCTTTGTGAGTCTAAAGTTTTATGTGTAACTTATCTTTTATCATAACGAAGGAAAACCATAACCATAACTATCTGTCTTCAACTCCATCAAAGACCTCAGAAGGATAATATATAAACTCTAGAAATAACAGAGACACCTCTCTGCTTGGACAGTCACCCAAAGTTCCTCTCTATCTTTGAGGCATCCCTCTTCAACCTATAGGCCCAGAATGTCTGCCAGACTTTTTGAAGGCCCATCCAGTCAGCAGTCACTTTCCTTGTAACCTGCTTGTCCAGTTTGGTCATCATGCTTACTGTCAACAGTTGAGACAAGGGCAGTTCTTTGCCCAGTAGGCCAGTTTTACCACATTGAAGGCAAACTCCATAAAGAGTTTCTTCGATGCCCATCTTCCTCTCTGATGTAATCGGTGTTGCCAGGAGCTGTCTCATTGTCATGAAAGACCCTAATAAACTATTTTAAATGCCATATTCTGTAGGTCTTTGAAAGGGTTTGAAGAATACATAACCATTTGAAATGTATCTCTGTATATCAAGAAAACATAACTAACACAACTATAAGTTTTGACTATTATAGATGACTATCTATTAATCTGTATTTAATTATAAATTGCAATTTAAAAAGAGCTGTATAAACACAATACCTAAACAAGAGTAGAAATATACATATAACAACATTGGCTTTAACTTTGTATCAACAAACCAAAATCCATAACAATGCAAAGTATTCATTTCTATATAATATTCCATTTTTTTAGAAAGAGATTGAATAATCAATAACCATTTATAACTAACCTCATTTAAATGAAAACTAACATTTATAAACAATATTTTGGAATGTGGGCATAGTTCTCTCCAAACTGCTTCCTGATGTTTGGGGGTGCTGTCAATCCCAAGGGGAACCTGAGAAAACCCAGAATCCTGGCTGTAGTAGTCTGCAAGGCTGCGTCGGCCCAGCTGTCTTGGATGTTAGATCATCTGGGCCACTGCTTCAGGGGGTCTTGGCTGATCAGACCACATTAGTCTGGAAGGAATCCACAGCTTTTCATCTTCTGTGGAAACAAAACCAGAACCTCTTTTTATAAAGTAACATGTCCTTAGACTTAAATTTAGAATTCAAGGCATTTTCAAAATATGCAGGTTGGATTAAACCAGTAGTATTTACAATACAATTTACAGTCTTTTACTAGCTATTGCTTTTTCCTCAGCAATCAAACAATCAAACAATTCAAAGACTCTCTGTGTGTTTGCCATCTTTATGTGGCTTTAAAAAAAAAAAAAACTCTATTTCTTTTACCTTTTTTTTTTTGTTTGTTTGGTTTTGGTTTTCGAGGTAGGGTTTAGGTTTTCTGTGTAACTTTGTCTGCCCTTGAACTTACTCTGTAAACTAGACTGGCCTTGAAATCACAGAGATCCACCTGCCTCTGCCTCCCAAGTGCTGGGCTTAAAGGCATACACCACACCCAGCTACTCTAATTCTTTTTTAAGTACTTTCTCTATCCTTTTTCTTTTCTCTCCCAAGCTGAGTATGTTTTTAAACACCCTGAAATCCCTTTAGAGGTTTTCTTCATCAGTCTTAACTGTATATCTCTTCTTTTTCAGACCACATGAGTTTTTAATCTGCTAAGCAGCATGGCTAAAATTAGAGCGGCAGCTGGTCCAGTCCTATTCCTTGGCTTTCTGGAAGTCTAAGCAGCTGAGAGAGTAAAGGGCAGACTCAAAAGACAGGTACTGTTATGCTTAGCTAGCACTTTACCCAGAGTAGTCGTATTTGGGCACATTATTACTTATATTTTACCCATAATTTCTCTGTTTCAGAGGAGTCCCTAAAAAGACATAGCATCAGGTTAAATGTCTGTCTTTCTGAACTGGATAGGGGCCCATTTGTTAAGACGATTGCTTCTGCCAGAATCAAGCTGCTTGGCTGGTGTGTGTGTGTGTGTGTGTGTGTGTGTGTGTGTGTGTGCTGCAAATGTATCCTAGACTTATATGTATCCACCGTGTGTCATCTGTTGCCATGTACTTCTCTCCTCTCCTCAATGTCCTGATTCCTGGCCTTCCAGTCACCCCTTCCCCAATCCAAACCTGAGATCTTATCTCAGATTTGTCTTCTGAACCCAAGACCATGCAACCAGTCTGTGTGGGACTTGAGTTACAGCATTTGAGGCAGGAGAAGAAAGAAAAGAAACAAAACAAGGAGAAGGTAACCCACAGAAGAGGCACTGTAAAACAAGTCATGACAGCTCTTCTAACAGAGGTCTAGCCTGGTGCAATTTCAGATGGGAGATCATAGACAGTTCTGACCCCTTATCCCATCATCCCAAAGAGAGAGGAAGGGAGCTCACATCTGTTGAAAGACTAAATTGAGTGGTTGACGTTGTCTAGGGGCTCTTCTGTGATCTTTTAATCTTCACACTAACTTTGCAAATAGGAAACTTTATCCTCATTTTATAGATGAGGAAACCTTGCCCTTTTAGTCCACTAAGGCTTCTGTGAAAGTCAGTGAAGAAGGAATAAAACTTACCCAAGGACAGCCATCTATGAGTGTGGGTTATCATCGGCTAACTTGCCAGTCCACTCATCAGTCAGCTTAAATATCCAAAGAACCTCATTCCCTTTCTTTGTGCTCTGAGCCTGCTAACTAGTAGAATGGGGTGTTGAGGTGAGAACAGTCAAGAAGATAGCCTTATTACAAAGACATCAGATACAAAGGCTACTATAAAAGCCTCCAGATAAGCAGTCCAGAAAAACAAACAGATGAGTTTACAACATAGATGTACTATATGATCGCTGGTTCAAATTCTTCAGGCCTTATTTTCTTCATCTGTCTAATAGGATTAATCATAGGATCCACCCAGAATGGGAATGGTGAGGAATATATAGATGAGTACCTACAAAGGACTTTTTAGTCTTTGTCTCTGGGCAGGTTCAGGCACTATTAGCTTTGGGTATTAAGTTTACAAATGGGGAAACAGAGGCACACATCCTCTGAATTCTGGTCTGGAAGAGGGTGCCTCAGCAGATTTTGGACTGATTGTCTCAGAGTTCAGACTTCTTCCCTTCTCTCATCCTGGGAGCTTAACTCTCTAGAGTATTCCAGTTGCTTACATTCATGTGGGGGAAGTGCCAGTGTGGGAGGGTAAAACCCAGGAGACAGAAAGCCAGTTGCCTGCCTGTCTCCCTTCCCAGGTTTATTCAGCTCCTTAGCATTCCCTCCTGCCTCTTCTGTGCTCAGACCACCCCCCCCCACTACCACCACAAACTAATTTCCACCCCTGGAGGATGGAGGAACAGTTGAGAATCTCTTTCCATCTCAAATCTCTAGTTTTAAGTCACCCAAAAAATGCTTCAGAAAGCATACACAGAAATGAACTTTCCTTCATATTGTCATGGTCACAAGACAAAATTTTCTAAAAACATTTATCTTTAACTTAGGAAAGTGATTGATGGAACTATTTAGAAGGAAGGCCAGCATGAATGAGGAACATGAAAGAAAGAAACAAAGTAGAGAGCAGGGAAAGAAGAGGAAGAGGGAGAAGGATCAAGATGGGGATGAGTTGCCTTTCTTTACTCTTTTAACCAGATCTTTAAGATCCTATGGATTTGAGATGGTCTCCCATGAGGCTGTGGCCACTTTCAATTTGGTGCCCTGGCAATAGCCATGAGCAATGAGATTGACCAAGGGGAAAGTGAGGTGTGAGCATACGAGGGTGTCACCCAAGTCTCAGGTTTCTCAGAGTTTGTTAATAATACTTTTTGAATGCACACGCCTTGAGAGCCCTCTGACACCAAAGAGTTGGTGAACAGCCCCTGCCCTGGTGACTTCCAACTCTAGAGAAATGTAACCTTTATACTTACTTCACACATTAATTTCCAGACCAAAAGAAGTTTCCCAGGTTATCTCATTCCAAGATCCAGGAAGTCAGAGCTGCCATAAGCAGGAAGGAATGGGGTGAAGGATAAGAGGTGCCCAAGCCCCCAGGTCAGGCTTAGAGGCACCATGATTGTAATCCAGGGGAGAGGGATGCTGAGAAGGAAACACAGTTGTGTGGGAGGATTGTGTGTGGTTTTTTGCTTTCTCCTAGGGCCATTGTGATCTTTGTTTGGGGATAGAGGGCTGGATTGCAAAGGAATCTTCGGAAGATGCGTGCCACATGCAAAGCTTCAGTTTAGAGACCATGGCTAAAAGATGGCATGGCTTAGTGCAATGTGTGTGCATTTGTCACTGTTAGCATATTCACTCCTCTTCTGGCCCAAGTGCTTACTCGGCATTTTAAGAAAATCAAAAAATGTAAGACAGTTGCTACCATAGAAGTGTATGTTCTCAATCTCTTGACTATTGGCACATCGAGGGTTGTCTAAATTCTGAGTTTGAACCCTGCTACCTTTGAGCTCCTATCTATCTACCTGCATTCACTGAATAGATTTCTCATGGGATAATCTTTGCAAGATTTTTAATCTGGGGTGCCAAGTGGTCATTTGAAAGGTTAAAGAAGTCTTTGTTTGTTTGTTTGTTATTTGGTTGGGTTTTTTTCCCAGAAACACCACCACAAGGAACTTTGTACTTCTAACCTACTTCTAGCTGCTTTGCCAACACAGTGCTCCATTGGAGGACTTCTCAAAGTGGGATTGCCTTGATCCAAAGAGTCAAAATTTAGTGCCACATATATTCCAGTTTGCAAACCTAGGACTTTCCCTTCGTTGTCTTCAGGAGTGCTGATGGGAAGAACATCCTACTTTAGTCTGGATATTACCCTGCTCCTGAGGATGGTTCATGTCAAAGAATTGGCTTCCTTGTGGGTTTAATGTATAAAATTCTGAAGATTGAAAGACCCTTACCGCCACCCCGGGAGGAATCTTCATTCTATGAGAATCAGGATTCAAATAGACTTTTGAAGCAAAGCTGTTTCTTGGACTTAGCTACTATATTGTACCTGGGTTTCTGCTCTGGCCCAGGTAGGTGGAGCTTCTATTCCAATTAGCAGTATTGGTAGGGCAAGGAGCTTTTCTGGAGACCAAAGCTGCTGAAATGAACACCAAAGAAACAGTCACCTAACTCTCCTAGTTACCACTACAAGGCTTAGGACCAACTGTGTTCAAGGCAAGACATACTCCCAGTTCCTTGTGCCAACTTGCACATCGCATAAGATCTCTGGTGCTTCTGAAAATAGTTGCAAGCTACTGTTTTATACAAGGACATGTCAGAGACCCAGAATGGTGACAAGAATTTACTTTAATTCCATGGAGTATAACTTAAGGACACTACAACCAGTTCCCTAATCTGCTTAGATCTTGGCTGATAATCTTGAAAGAATGCAGAGTTCCCTTTGTCACATACCCGAAGCTTCATGAAATACCCTTTTCCTATTTGGGGCCAGGTTACAACGAGTGTCTTGTCAGATCCTTGCATAACGCCCACACTACCCATGGTGTTTCCTTTCTTTTCATTCCTTCCTTTACGATGCTTTCCCCCCTTCCTTCTCTTTTTCCTCCTTCCCTATTAATTACGTACTCCGTGACTCACACTCTGCTGGGTACCAGAGGGATGAGGGATGGGTAAGACATTGTCCTTGCCCTTGAAGGGCAAGCACATCATACAGTGTGGAAGGCAGATGTGTACACAATTAACTATAATAAAATATGGTGAATGATATAATGGAGATCTGCCCAAAGTGTCATGGGAGTGCAAAGGAGGGAGGAAGGAGCTGCCTCTGAGGTCGGCAGCAAAGCTTCAGTGAGAAGGTGATTTTGGAGTTGCCTTCTGAAAAGTGGATAGGGGAGGGCAGTCCAGGCAGGGGAACATGGGACACGGCCTGGAGCGTCATTTGGCTACAGTATAAAGGAAGGAGTGTAGGATCACTCAAAGAGGTAGTTGAGGGTTAGGATTCAGTCTGATGGACTGAGTCCCATGCTTAGATGCTGGCATCCTGCATCTATGACGCAGTGTATGAAGAACAGCAATACCTAGAGTCTTTTGTGGAGCAATATTGCTTAGCTCCAAGGCTAGTAACTATACTCAAGGTGAGTGGTGGAAACGTGTATATGTTAGAGGTGAGTCAAATGTGCCTTTATTAATTGCCAATATATGCCAAGGTCTATGTTAGTGATAGTCAGGCCACAAGATAGGTGTCATTGTTCATATAGTACAGGAAATCAGTCACTCATACCTCGAAGAATTTGGAAACAGCAGAAGGGAATACAGAGCAAAATTATGTAGTTGAATGGCTATGGGTCAAAGATGGAAGAATACATAAAAAACCTGAATGAATTTTGTTTGTATTTGGGCACACCTTGGCCCCGCCCCTTGGGAGACCTGATAGTGTGTCACCCTTCCATGCTTGGCAAGCAGTACCCTGGCTCTGTACACAGCCACAAAAGAAACAAGCTCGCTGGGCATTGGTGGAGCACGCCTTTAATCCCAGCACTGGGGAGGCAGAGGCAGGCAGAGCTCTGTGAGTTCGAAGCCAACTTGATATATGGAGCGAGTTCCAGAACAGGCTCCAAAGCAATACAGAGAAACACTGTCTCAGGAGAGAGAGAGAGAGAGAGAGAGAGAGAGAGAGAGAGAGAGAGAGAGAGAGAAGCTCAGCCTACTTTCTCTCTTTCGCTGCTACTCTAAGGAGGCAGAAAGGTCTCTCTCTGAGGAGGCAGACAGGTCTGTCTCTGTCTCTGTCTCTGTCTCTCTCTCCCTCTTTCTCTTCCTCTCTTCTATCTTCCCTCTTTCCCTTACTTTCCCCTACTCCCTTCCCTTCCCCCAATAAACTTCCCATGTAAGTTCTGCCTGCATGGTGGATTTGTCTGGCCAAGGTCCCACCTCACATGGCATATCATATCAAACTTCCTGAGTGAGGGAATCTGGTTAATTGTTGAGAGGAGGTTTTTCTTAGGGAAGTCATGTGAGCAAAGACTTGCACTGACATGTTTGGTAATTATGTGCAGGTCAAGGCCTGCCTAAACATGTGGGTATACCTTGATGGACACAGAGGCAAGGCCAGATGAAGGAAGAACTTGAAGCCAGGGGAAACATCACAGGACCTCTGGGTACAGAGGAGCCTTAAAGCCCTTCTAGGAACATTCCACGTCTCATCCATCTTAAGTGTGAGAATTCTATAATGTCCACACATGTGCTCACCAAAGTTTTGTTGGAACACAAACTGACTCAGGAGCAAGTTGTTTGGCTGTGAGGTGTCTCTGCTTGATCTAGATCACGATTGTGTCCTTTGTCCTATGGTCCCAGATGCAGCTATCCATGACAGTTATATTTCACTCTCTGCTGCAAAACAACTCTTTTGATTTTCGAATCAAATTCTGCAACTTTTTAGCTTCCCTATTCTAGGTTCCTCACAATATTATCTGGTGCTTGTGGGTGGTTTCTTGGGTCTTGATTCTACCACTCACACCATTTTTTTTCTTTCTTTCTTTAGCAGGCTCTCATGTAGCATAGGCAGGCCTCAAATTCACTGTACAGGGTAGGTTGACCTTGAACTTCTGATTCTCCTACCTCTACCTCCTGAATGCCAGGATTACATGTCTGTTCTACAGTGTCTGTTTTATGTGGTGCTAATCAATCAAACCTGGGCTTTATGCATTCTAGGCAATCAGTCTGCCAACTGAGTGGCGTCCCCACCCCCATGACTCTCCTTACAAGTGATATCCGCCCGGAGCTATGCAGCCTAGTTACAGTTCAGGAGGCAGTGACTAGTCTCAGTGAAATAGTGTTTTGTGAAAGCACGACAGAACCCAGGATTCAGGATGGGATTTGATTGCTCGTCTAGAGGCAGATAAAGCTAGGGAAGCTGATGGGAGTGTGGGACTAAGATCTGGATCAAATAGATACTGGGCCAGGGGATGAATAAAAAAGAATGAAATCGGGGGCCATTTCAAACTTTGATAAAATAGACAGACAATGGTAACCCTAAAATGCACTATCTGGGAGGCTTAAAATGACATTTCTTTTAATAGGGAAAAATAGTAAGTTGATGGGGAATGGCAGCTGGCTAGGGAATGATGCTGAGTTTCTGAAGAGCAGGGCATCTGTACCATGGTGCCTCAGAGGTGGCTATACATGTGCTCTGGAGCCTGGGTGCTTTTTTTAAGGTTGGAGATGTGGGGCTCTGAAGTTTTGAAAGGACACAGAGCAGGAGTGAGTCCTCAAGAGAGACTCTTGGGGAGTCTCCCTGTGCAGACTGGATGCTATGGAAGAGACGGCAACCAGGTCTCAGTAACAGATCCCCAAAGAGGCAGTGGTCAGTGATGTCAAACACTCAGGAGCCCAAGGAAAGCAAGACTACTGTACCCAGGGGGATCAGTTTCAGGAGGTTGGTAGTGGTGGACTTGACACTGAAGGATGCTCAGAAGGGCCTGGTGTCCACGTGTCCTCTCCTTAAACTCCAGCCATAAACAGCCACCTTCCCACCATCACCACCACCCCGGCGCACTCCCAACACCCTAGCGGCTGAACCAGCCAGCTAGTTAGGGGCAAGTGGCATGGCTAGGTCATCTCCCCCAGGGCATGGAGCTGTGTGGCTTTCCTAAGGGAGACCATGCAAGGCACGAGTCAGCAGTGAGCTGCAGGATGCCCATACACTGGGAGGTGCAGTAGACACCAGGGTTCTGTTCTGGCAGTGCCAATCTCACAAGCTCCTCTGGGATGGAGCCAAACTGGCCACTTGGCTTCCAGAGCCAGAGGATAAGCTATCAAAAGCTTCACCTCTGCCTCCTCCTGGCCAGCCCTTTGCTGCCTAACTTGCCCCACCCCCTTCTCACCAAACCATGTATCCCAGTATATTACATGACCTTCCTCCTCCTTCCTTGCCGACTGGTCATGTACCCCTCCATACCAGCTCTTTATAGCTCAGGAACTCATCTTGGTCTACACCAAGGGCAAACGTGTGAGCTATTTCTAAGCTTCCATGGCAGAGACCCCAGAAATCCAGCAAGGAACAAGGCAGGTTATGCCAAACCTGCTCCTCCCAGGATGCACTGGGAGCCTGGGAACCAGGAGGGAGGGAGGAGGCTCAGCTGAGGAGCTCAGGATTTAATTCTATGCATCATTAAGTAGTCCTCTGAAAGTAGTGTCCCCCTATACATCATCCATGCTTAGTAAACAGCACGCTGACATTACATTAGCGGCTGGAAATGAATTTTCTCTTTTATAGGGAAATTGAGAATCCGCCAAGAAGAAAGAAAGAAAGAAGAAGAAGGAAAAAAAAAACCCTCAAAACCAATTATCTAGGCATTTATGAGTTCCACCCTGGCCCCTCTCTCTCTTTTCTCTCAGTCAGATGCAAAGAAGCATTTAATATTTAATATATTAAGAAAAGAAAGAAACTTTGATAGATTATGTGGAATCTGGCATTAATTCCCTCTACCCCTGCTTACTTCCAAACCCACACTTGGTTCTAGCTGACATTTAAATGGATTAAGGTGTTCAGATTTCCTTAATAGTGTTGACATTTTGGAAATATTTCTGACTTTTTTCCCCTCTCCCCGAAATAATAATAATAATAAATAAATAAGGGAATGGATCATCCCCCTCCTCTCAATAGACATGCTTCAGCTTTGTCCTATTCTCCAGGGCAGGCATAATTTACATATTTTCCATTCTTATTTGCAAGATTAAGGATGGAGAAGAGAGAAGCTGAAGTCCTTCTGGGCAAAGGGTAGGCCTGAGGGTGGGGGTGTGGGCACCGCCAGTCAGGAGGAATTCTACTGATCACCAAGTTATTTCCCTTTCCCACTTCCCCTGAGCAGGGGATTTGTCTGCCAGTCTCTGGGCCCCTCTCTCACTCCATCCCTGCTTTGAGGAACCTTCCTTCGGAGGACTGAAGCACCCTTCTTCCCTTCAGTCTGGCTTGGTTCATTTATAGACCCGCCCTCAAGGTCCAGGCACAGGCACCTGGGTCCTCATCCTGGCAAATACAGCCTGTTGGAGAAGAGAAAAAGAAGGATGGGTTTGGCACCCTCTGCCCACTCCTTTCCCTGGGGTTGGGGCCTTTCTGCACTTCCATGTGATAAGTGATGACATCTTGGTGCCTTTCTGTCTCTGCTCTTGGCTCCTAGCACATGGCTTGGTATAAGTAGACGTTTGTAAATGATACAGCAGGCAGAGGGAAAGGATTGGAGGAAAGATGGGAAGGGTGAAGTGAGGGGAAAAAAGAAGAGAGGGAATCTGGAGGGAGGCAGCAAATAAGCAAGCAAGGAGGGGACACAGAAAGGGAAGGCAGAGGCAAAGGAAAAATAAAAAGATTCTTTGGCAGTTTGAAGTCATCATTGGGTAGCATCTCAGAGCACTGCTGTTCTCTGTGGGCTCCAGACAAAACCAAACCACCAGATGTATTGAGTTGTGTAATTCCTGCACGGTTTTCTGTGCTGATTCTTGCCCATAAGCTTCCCACTGGTTAACGATGGTAGTGGTGGTTTGCACTCTCAATAGGAATACTGACATTGCTCATACAGAGCCCATGTTCTCCAGAGAAGGCTCTTCATCAATATCCCTCAGAAGGAACTGAAATCCCATGTCCCCAGAGAACAGCCTCAGCACTGTGATTTAGTGTGGGCTGTCTATTCCTCAAAGTCCCATTTTTTTCTCACACAGAAAATGGGAATAACAACCCAACCTTTTACCAGTGTTCTATGATTCACAAGAATAGTGCATGTTTGCCGATTTAGAGAGCAACACACAATGAGAGGCCCACATTTCATGGCAGGTATTTAACCCAGGAGCTTGGCAGCCGTTTTCTCTAACTCTGTTTAACTAGCCCAGATATGAGACTAGAAGGAGATAAGTGGCCCGAGCCATCTCTGAGTTCTAACAAAGAACTTCTTTACTTACTTTTGGAAGGAAGAATCTAATAAATAAGATTAGGTGCTTGGATAGATTTTATTTGGGTGGTTTTGGGTTTTTATTTGTTGTTTGTTTTTCAAGACAGTTTCTGCATGGCCCTGGCTGTCCTAGAACTCAGTCTGTAGACCAGGCTGGCCTTGAACTCACAGAGATGTTCCTACCTCTGCCTCCTGTGTGCTGAGATTAAAAGCATGTGCTACCACTATGCAGCTAGATTTTTTTCTTAAAGAAGAGTTTCCAGCGGTTTCTACTGGAAAAAAATATGTTTTGGCTACTCTACTAGGCCAGATTTAGTTTAGGATCAATGAAGAAATGAAGAGGTAAGGGGCACCTTTAATCCCAACAGTGCTTCTCTGCTCTTCATGCTTACCTGCTTATCATCTGCATCTCTTCCTGACTTTGTCACCTGCCTGGACCTGCCAGGGTACTCTCATGTGAATGTTTTCTGGGGATAAATACCAGAAAAATGATTTCCATTTAGAATTCCCTATTTTCACCAAACTGACTTTTATTGCATCTTCCAAAGACATCCAAGCCCAAACAAACATCATGGAACCACTTCCCGCCTGCTGCAGGACTGCATGTGGCCTGCTATGTATCTTATGAGCTTCAGACTTGCTGGGCTTAGCAGAAGACTCAGCAAGACGTCAGGGTTTATTTTAAATTGTGCCCCCACCCCCGACCACCATAATCAGCCTAGGGTTGACTTTGTACCCCCCCCACCTCCCCACACACACCTTTTGGTCTTGAGATCCCCTATTCTGATTCAGTTTTGAGCCATTGACTTTAGGGTCAGTGTTTTCATGGTCTGCATCTCAGTGTCAGCTAATTCCAAAAGAAGTGTGTGTTGTCTAGCCCTCTGCCAGATGCTGCAATAGGTGGGAAACAGATGAGTCAGGTGCATTTCCTTTCCACAGGCCGAGGCCTAGAAGGCATAGGAAGGTAGAAGCCTGCAACCCAGAAAACAGCATCTCTAATCAAAGCGCAGCCAAGAGACTGAATTGCCAGCATTGGAGAAGAGGGGTGGGTTCAGGATACAGGGGGGTCAAGAAGAGACAATTCTCCAGGCAGACTGGTGAGGATGGGGGTGGTGGGGAATAGAGAGCAGAATTAACATACGTATAGTGTTCTTTCCATTTAGGAAAGAAACATTTAGTTAGGCTTATGCTAAATTAGATGACCCTAATTTATCTGATTGAATGAGTTCCTGAGATAAGAAAAGAGGAATCCTGGTTGCTGATGTCATGTCCTTAGTCTCTGCTTCCTTTTTTATGTATTAAATATTCTTACACACTATAAACTTGTGATGGCTTTGCCATCACGCTCTTATCTACCCACCCATCCCTCAGCCATTTATTTCTCCCTCAAGTTATTCTTATGCATCGATACTGTACCAGTGCTGGTGAGGAAATTTGGATCTACTGAGAAGAGTGCAGAGGGTCAGTACTAGTTAGAAATTCGCCAGGGGTACTGATGTTCAGGGAGTTTGCAAACACTAGCTGGTTTCTTGGTGGGGTTTTGTCTGACTCCTCTATGAAACTCACATTTGCAAAATTCCCTATAAGGTATATAGAAAGTACAACAACTGTCCAACACCAGTGTAAATATCAAAGAACTTGAGAGCACATGCTAACTGTAACGTCCTTGGTGGCCCTGGGTGCCTTCCATTTAACATGATTGGCCATTAGCTTGAGCTCTGGCTTTTTCATTTTTTTATTTTTCTTTGTTGTTGGTCTTATATTTCAAACAGTATTTTGCTTGTTATTTTACATTTTTTTAATTTTTATGGAAATGGTAGCACACAATATGTGTGGCTACCCATGGGCAGCTTAGTGTTTCTTGTTGTGCAGTAGTGTTTGTGAGGGTTCCTGTGCACTGAGGTGTAAATGTATACTTCTTACATTCACAGTGCAGGAATGGACAGCACGTGATCTATTTGCTGTCAACACACATTTGGCCTACTAGTTTGTTTCTAGGGCCTTTCTCCTTTGCAGCAATGTGGTTTGGAGAATATTTTTAATTATTTCTTACTACAGAGCCTCCTGGGATTTGTTAGTTTGTTAGTTTGTTTATTTTGTTTTGTTTTTGAGACAGGGCTTCTCTGTGTAACAGCCCTTGGCCTTCTGGAACTTGCTCTGTAGTCCAAGCTGGCCTCGAACTCACAGAGATCCACCTGCCTCTGCCTCCCGAATGCTGGGATAAAAGGCATGTGTCACCACTGTGTGGCCTCACTCAAGTGTGTGTGTGTGTGTGTGTGTGTGTGTGTGTGTGTGTGTGTGTGTGTGTGTTGTGTGTGTGTGTGTGTGTGTGTGTGTGTGTGTGTGTGTGTGTGTGTGTAGTATTTACCGTATAAACTGAGGGACAGGCTACACATATTTTCACATGTACTAGGTAATGCTGGCATGTTTTCCTGTGTGAATGCATTGCTGTGTATTCCTTACTAGCAACGAGAGTTCACTTGCTCTGTTTCTTCACCAATACTTGGTATTGTGAGTGCTTTACATTTGAGGACAACTTGTTTTTCATCATGGTTTTAATTTTAATTGCTGATGAGATTAAATGGATTTTTGTATGTTTATTAGCAACTCATGTTTTTTTTAAATAAAATGCCTAAAATGATATTTGTAGTGTACTTTTCTAGGTGGTTTGCTTTTTCTTTCTTCTGCAGAAATTCTGTTTTGAAAATCTGTTGTTCGTTAGGCAGGCTTTGGATATTTTCTCCCAGTTGGTGGCAGTCTTTTTATTTTCTTGGTGAGTTCACACTCTTAATTTTATTATTTTAAATTTTTTATTTATTTTACATACCAACCACAGTTCTCCCTCCCTCCTCTCCTCCTCTCCCCCCCCCCCCGTCCCTGCACTTTTTTTCTAACTCTCCCATCCACTCCTCAGAAAGGGTAAGGGAGTCAACAAAGCCTGGCATATCAAGTTGAGGCAGGACAAAACTCCTCCCCACTGCATCAAGGCTGAACAAGGAAGCCCACCATAGAAAATGGATTCCAAAAAGCCATCTCATGCACCAGGGCAGATCCTGGTCCCAACTACACAACTGTCACCCACATGCAGAGGTCAGTCTCAAGTAGCCTCCCTAGCTATTGGTCTAGAGTCCATGAGCTCAAGTCAGCTGTCTCTGTGGGCTTCAAGATCTTAACCACCTCTTTCTCATATAATCCTTCTTCCTCTCTTCAGCTGGATTCCCAGAGCTTGGCCCAGTGCTCGGCTGTGGATCTCCGCATCTGCTTCCATCAGTTAGTCACTGGATGAAGGTTCTATGACGACAGGCTAGTCACCAATCTGATTATAGGAGAAGGCCAGTTCAGCTGCCCTCACCACTATTGCTAGGAGTCTTAGCTGGGGTCATCCTTGTAGATCCCTGGGAGTTTCCCTGGCACCAGGTTTCTCCCTAACCCCATAATGGCTGCTTCTATTAAGATATCCCTTTCATTGCTCTCCCTCCCCCAACTGGACCATCCAGCTCCCTCATGTTCCCATCCTCCATCCCTTCCCCCTACCACCCTCCCACCCCCAGTTTACCCAGGAGATCTCATCTATTTCCCCTTCTCAGGGTGATCCATATGTCCCTCTTAGTGTCCTCCTTGTTACACTATCTTAATTTTAGCATAGTCAAAGTTAACAATCTTTTGTTTGTGAGCTTTATTTTTTACATTGGGTTTTAAAATCAATACCTTTTCCTATCCTGGAGTCATAAAGATATCCTCTCATATTTCCTTTTAAAGTTTTAAATTTTGCCCTTCACAGTTAAGTTAGTAAGCCATCTAGGATTGATTTTGTGCATGCTGTGAAGTGGAATTCCAATTTAGTTTCTCTCGCTGGTTATATAGTTGTTCCAGCAACATTTGTTGAATAGACTCTTCTCCCCTTCCTGGTCTGAGATGTCAGCTGTGTTTTTAGTAAGTGGTACTCTATGCACGTGGGTCTGATTTGGGGTCCTGTAATCTGTTCCACAGAGTAACTCATCCTTCATTTCATATCTGCAGATGAACCAGCAGACTCAGAGATGCTCTCAAGTAAAAAATACTTTAGGGAAAAAGCTAAAAGAATTTATTTCAAGGAAGCTTTTCTTTACAGGTGCAGCTAGAGGTGAGAAGTGGGCTGCACCCAAGAAAAGAGTTAAGAGCTTAGCTCTGAAGTCCACCTGTATGATGGTGGACAAGCGCCTTTCTGCTTTTCTGAGCCTCCATGTCTTCATCTGTTAAGTATTTCCAAAGATGGAATGCACTGAATTCTATGTCCTAAAGGACACAAATGTGCCCAGTATTAAAGTGTCCACAGGCCAGGTGTTGGTAGCGCATGCCTTTAATCCCAGCACTCGGGAGGCAGAGGCAGGTGGATCTCTGTGAGTTCGAGGCCAGCCTGGTCTCCAGAGCGAGTGCCAGGATAGGCTCTAAAGCTACACAGAGAAACCCTGTCTCAAAAAAAAACAACAAAAAAAAAGTGTCCACAGAATGCCCTTCATAGGACCCACTCTGTGTGGGTGTTTCCAACAGTTCTAATCCAAAGTGAGTGAGGCCTCAGAATTATCCCACAAGAAAATAAGCCTTAACCCCCCAGACGAATTATTTGTTTCGGCTCACCAAACGCTTTCCCCATACTTCCTGACTTGGTTCCAAACTCATTTCACAGGGCACACGGCTGTGACATTTTCTGCTAAAAATGATTGAGAATAACTGGCAAAGAGAAACTTGTTTTGTATTACTGATCTGGGAACGGCAGGTGTGGATGAAAGCCATGTAAGGAAAGTCATTGTCAAGCACTCGAACCCTGGGATCTTCATGCAGTCCAGCACGAAGAAACGCTTGCTTATCAAGCATTGCCAATCATGACCTAATTATATCACCGTACAACTGAGGAAGAGGTCTTTTATGATTTGGTCCGCTGGGTTGTCTTAACCCTGTGCGATGATCTGAAACACTAGCTCAGGGTATTTGAAACAAGTTGGAATTTACAGTGTGAGTGAGGTGGCTGTCGTCAGCCCCACACTCTGCCCTGGCCTTCACATGCTTGCCCAGCCTCCAGGTACCTCCTTTAACTTGTCCCTGCCCTCCCCTGTGTGTACTCACGGCAGCCAAGCCAGTCTTCCTATTGGCACTTCCACTCCCAAGCATCTGCGACATTTTACTGACCCCTAATGACTGCCCCACCTCTCTCAGCTACCGGCTTCCTGTCTTTGTGATCAGGGAGAACAAGAAACCACCATGCATGCTCTTTAAAAGGCACATTTTCATTAATTCGTTGAGAATTTCATGCTCACATACCATGTATCTTTATCGTAACAATCCCCATTCCTCTTCCCCAACTCCTCCTAGATCTACCTCCCCTACCTTCTACTCTCTCCCAATTTCATGTCCTCTTTCTTTTTTTTAATGACCCACAGAGTCCAATTTGTGCTACCCACATACTCCATATACTCATGGGTTATAGGCCATCCACAGGTGGGGTGATCAAGCTACCAGGTCCTTCACTCTTCCCAAAATGTCTGCATTTCTTCTCAAACACTACATGTTCCCAGCTTCTCGGGGCATCTGTGCTTTGGCTCCTCTGCAAAACTCAACAATGCAGACCACTCCCTTTGTTCTTAAGCTCTCTCTCTCATCTCAGTTTTGACAACAACTTATATTTTCACTGCAGTGTGTCTTTCCCATAAGCCACGTGTTTCTAAGCCAACCCTCTTATCTTTTGCTCACTTTCTGATTTAGTATCACTTTCATATTCTTATATGTGAGCTTTTCCCCAGGCCTAGTCTTCCACCATCTGTTCCATCCCAGACTGGGAAACACTGTGCCATCTTACTCCATGTTATTTGAACCATAACTTGAAGTATTGTGTTTACTTCTAAGTTTTACCTCCAGTGAGAATAATTGCAAACTCAGGATTATTCAGTAGTGAGAGAGCAAGATGGCAAGGAAGCTAAATACATCTCAGGAAATGCTTTAGAAAATAGACATATTTAACCTAAAGGAGAGAAATTCAAAAGACAATCTTTTCTGTATTTACATATTTTAAAAGATACAGAAAAAGAGTTTCATTTATTGATATTGATCACTGAAGAAATTATAATTAGATAGAAATTACAGAAGGATAGATATGGAATCACTAATAAGCTAATTATGGTCATTTCTATTTCTTTGGTTGCCACCCTCACCAAGGTCACAATCCCTTCTCCATCTGTAACTCTTTAAAGAAAATTGTATACCCAATATCACCCATGTCTCCCTTTCTCAAACATTCCAGTAGTTCTAGAGACAAAAATAACACAGAGTACCCAACGTCATTCATATTCTGGTCAATTTCTTCCCATCTTCTTGAGGTATAATTTTATACAATAGCATGTATCCATTTTAAATATTCTTTTTCATGAGTTTAAACATAGTTGTATAGTTGAGTAATAACCAACTACAGTCAAGTCTATATTTCTGTCACCTAAAAAAGTTTCTTTTTGTTCCTAACTTCTGAACTTCAAATACATTCTCCACCATCAATGATTTAATACAAGAACTAATTTACTTTTTCATTATGTTTTTAATTTCCTACAATTTCAAATAAATAGTATAAGACTGTATAGTTTTTTCCCATTTTTGTTTTGTTGGGGGTGTTCTTTTACTTTGGTTTTTGTTTTTTTGTTTTGGGGTTTTTTTTGTTTTTTGTTTTTTTTTTCAGACAGAGTTTCTCTGGTAGCTTTGGAGTCTGTCCTGAAACTAGCTCTTGTAGATCAGGCTGGTCTCAAATTCACAGAGATCTGCCTGCCTCTGCCTCCCAAGTGCTGGGATCAAAGGTGTGGGCCACCACAGCCTGGCTAGCATGACATTTTTGAGCCTAGTTTCTGTTATTGAATGTACCAGCAGTTCATTATTTTTTATTGTTAAACAGAATTCCATTATGGATGTAGACATTTTAGTTGTTTCCAATTTGGGGCTATTAAGAATGAGGCTTCCAAGTACATTCACACACATGTCTTTGTATGAACATATTTTCATTTATTAAAGGTAGGAATGTAGAAGTAAAGTCATTCGATAGTAGGGTGAATATTTAACTTATTAAGAAACTATGTGACCCTTCTTCATCACTGTGCTGGCTAGTCTTTTTTTTTTGTCAACTTGAGACACAAAATAGAGTTATCTGAAAGGAGGGAACCTGAATTGAGAAAACACCTCCGTAAGATCTGGCTGTAAGGCATTTTCTTAATTAGTGATTAATAGGGGAGGGTCCAACCTATTGGTGGTGGTGCCATCTCTGAGCTGGCAGTCCTGGGTGCTATAAGAAAGCAGGCTGAGCAAGTCATGGGGATAAAGTCAGTAAGAAGCACCCTCCATGGCCTCTGCATCAGCTCCTGCCTCCAGGTTCCTGTCCTGACTTCCTTCAATGATGAACAGAAATACAGAAGTGTAAGCCAAATAAACCCTTTCCTCCCCAACTTGCTTCTTGGTCTTGGGGTTTCATTGCAGCAATAGGAACCCTAACTAAGACACTTCCCTTCTTGTATATTATTTCTCGGCTTCTATCAGCCAAGGTGCCCTACTTTAGTGTCCCATGGTCACGTCTGCTGCTTTCTGATCACTGTGACTGTATTCATATTTGTTGCAAAAGTGATCCAGGAAATTCCACTTGCTACATTTCCTCTCAGGCAAATCATTTCAATAAAAATTTATTATTAACCAAGTTAGACATTGTACAGGGATACACATACAATTAGTGTACCTAATGGAATTCACAACCTAGGAGGCAAGAAAGAGGCAAAAATGGGAAACTTACATGCAAGGCAAAGTGAGCTAAAAGAACCAAATATGATGGGAAAGGAAAGATCATACCAATGGGGTGAGGACATGAAACGGTTGTTTAAAGAAACTGAAGCAGTGTGGTTAAACAGCTAGAACTGGGAGAAAGCAGGATTTAAGACTGGAAAATTCCCACATTAGATCCCATCTCACTTAAGGAAACTTCCTGGTGAAACCGTAAGTGCTTGTTATTCTCAAAACATTTGCAGGGTACAGCTAATGTTGCCATCATCTTGTCAGGGAAAAGGGTCTTTCTGCCTATTCTGTAAACAAAGCCATAATTTAAGGGGCTCTGAATCCAAAACCCCAGCATTTAATCCAATGAGACAAAACCATAGGAGCCTAAAGTGTACTCTTAGAGAAGCCAGAGCACTGCAAACCAGCCAGCCAGGCAACATTGAAGAGCAGGTCTGGAGAAGGTAGCAGTGGTCTTCAACTTGGGCAGTCTAAGCACATGTACATGTGTGTCCCTTAAATTCATTGTCCAAGGTAAGTTCCATAAACAGTAGGTTACCCACCAGTCAGTGAATTAATGCTTGAATGAATGAGTATCTGATACCATGTAAGCTCTCATATGTTATGTCGTGTTATTCAAAATCCAGACCAATCAAATACGTGACCACATAAAAAACCTATAGTTTCTACTGACCACTTTCTGGTTAAGTGCTCAGCAATGCATATACAGAGTAGAATGTCTAAGAAAATAGTTTCTTTGCATTCTGATGTTGTGAGATATTGTTTGGATTAAAAGGGCAGGAACAAATTGATGGATCTAATTTTTTTTCTTTTGGCTTAGAGATGACAGGGTAATCCATCAGACAACTTCTTTGGCTCCCTGTGACATTTCAAGCTCAAATGTTATAGCTTTCTTATTTTTTCTTTTCTTCTTTTTCTTACCCCCTGGCTCTCTATTGAACTGTGCCTCTAGGAAATGTGTCCTGTAGATGCAGCTTCTCTGACCCTTGTCATACAGCAAGCACTCAATTGAGGCTTGTCAGATGGTGACTGGGAATACTCAAGCTAGTTGATCAGGTTGTGCCAAAGATGAGGTGACTGCCCAATCCATTTGTGATGTTACACACACCTGTGCCATAGAACACCCAGCAAGGAGTTAGAGCAGGTCCTAGACAATAGACAAGGACACAGAACGCCCAGAGAAGGTGATTTTAACATTTAGATTGTAAATGAGGAGAAAGCTCTGGCAGCCAAAGACTTCCCTGTCTCTGCCAACACACAAAATGTGAACTTGGAAGGGCTACTTGATCTCACCAACATCTGAGCCAGAAAGAATAAATACAAGAATAAAATGTGATAGTAACTATGCAATCATTGGGAAATTTCAGAGTATAACTTCTTGCCTTTCAAGCACAGGATTTAAGTTTTTTCCCAGAACCCGCATCAAAAACCTGGGTGTCGGGGTTCATGTTTGTAATTCTAGGACCATGGAGACAGAGACAGCCTGGGGCTCTCTGGCCATTCAGCCTAGCCTAATTGGTGAGCTTTAGACCAATAAGAGACCCCATCTCTCATAAAACAAAGATAGCTCCAGAAGGACAATGCTGAATATTGTCCTCTGATCGCCACATGTACACACATGTGCACCAGGACCTGCACACACTTGTGTACCTACACAAAGGCACATGTGAGTAAACACAGAAACATTTACAGTCTCGCAGTTCTGTGGGGTCAGATATCTGAGTAACAGGTTCTCAGGGCACTGGCTGGGGCTGTGAGTCTAATCCGACAGCCAGTCTAGGATTAGGTTGGACAATTTCCTACCAAGATGG
Source organism: Cricetulus griseus (assembly GCF_003668045.3). Taxonomy (NCBI): domain Eukaryota; kingdom Metazoa; phylum Chordata; class Mammalia; order Rodentia; family Cricetidae; genus Cricetulus; species Cricetulus griseus. The sequence continues at coordinate 135,898,573 of NC_048599.1, forward strand.
TTCACTCATGTAGCTATCAGTGAGAGGCCTCAATTCATTACTAGCTGTTGTCAAGAGGTTATAATTCCTCACAGTGTGGGTCAAGCCATAGGACTGTTTGAGGGTCCTCAGAACAAGCAGTTGGCTTACCACAGTGATTGATCGAGGCAGAAGTCATCAGGATTTACAATCTAGGCTCAGAAGTCACACACTGATTTCCTCAATATCCTATTTGTTCTAGGGTCAGCCAGATTAAATCTGGGAAGGGACTGACTCCACAAGGGTGTGAACTCCAGGGTGGGGTGATGGGAGATCACAGTGAAGGCTGACAGATACACCCTCTTACAGTTCTAAAGGGCTCCACTAGGAAATGAGGGATACAGCTGATTATCTCAGGGTTTTCACTCTCCAACCACATCCTTGTTTGTTCCAAACAGCTCTTCCCCAAGCCTGTTATCCATTCTGGATCTCCAGGAAAATTACTTCCATCATTGCCAAACCTTTATCTCGTACTAAAAATTCAGTGTTAGTTCCTAACCAGGTTCTATAGTAGCTGTGCATTGCCTTTGAGGGGTTTCAGGAGCTCTGGTCTTACTGTAACAGCTGTTTTGGCTGGCCTTCCTTGGGTAAGTACATCCCACTGTGGTCTACATAGAGCAGGCTCATTTCATGAGAGACAGTCACTGCCTTGGACATCAACAGGAGATATCTGGCATGAGAGAGGGGCGCTGAGGCCAGTGCTCTGGTTTCTAGCATTGGTAAGCTGCCTTGCGTTTGGCATTTTCCATGAAGTGTTTGCACCTAGGTTCACACTGGATTCTGTTGGCTGAAGTAGAAAGGGTTGGCATTGTTCACTCCCTTGCATGGGTTGGGAAAAAAAAAGAGCTCAGAAAGTCCCAAGTTAGTCATTTGTTGCAGTAGGGGACACAAAAGAAAAAGAAACAATGCTAGGTAGAGATAGGCGAAGACCCTCTTGACCTTGAGGTGCCTGTGGTGTGCATATTTAGCAAACTTAACATGAAACCTTAAAGATAGCTTCCAGGTGAGTAATTGAGCATGGAACAAGATCTGCTATCAGATTACTTCACTGTATTTGTGGCTGTCTCCACTCCTTTCAGACATTATACTGTGTTCGGCCTTGGGCCGCATCTCATGTCCTGAGTTGTTTTTCTCAAGGCCATTTTCTTTTCCTAACCACACTGACTGCACTGGCAGTATGCAGTGCCCAAACTGATCAGCTGCTGTCTGCTGGGGAGGGGTCTGATCAAATTCCTGTGAATTCTTGTGAAGAGAGACCTGCAGTCCTATGTCACAGCTTACTGAAGATGCAGGCCATTCAACGCAACTCAGTGCTGGCTTTCCGTAAGGTCCTGGGGTTCAGCTTAGCTTTACCACTAGTTAGTTGTAAAATATGGTGCTGCTAGCAAAGGGCTTTTCAGACCAATTCCCAGGGACTGTAGCTTGCTGAGCCACTGTCATGCGATACATTCCCTCTGCAGCCACCTGCTTCCCGCGTCAACCCTGCTCTACCCCAGCTTCGGAGCCCTTTAGATAGTCATCAGAATTGGGGTTCCCTGAGGGATGGGCACCCCACTTATTCAGTCCCACAGGCCATTTGGGCAGCTACCTTTCTAACCTTATCATCCTTCTGCCCCCACAGAAACCTGAGGAAGATGGAACAGGGGAAGTGGTGTGGCTTCCCAACACAAATAACCCCACAGAGCTTTCTCAGCAGTGACCCTTAGCCCTCCTGTCAGCCTCGGGCTGAGGGAGGAAGGAAATAGACCTTCCATTCAGTATTTTTCTTTCCCTGTCAAGAAGATCAGAGGAACTGAGATGGGAGAGAAAAGGAGTCCAAAGCACCTTGTGGGCTCTTTCTGTGGGATTTGTGTTGCCTTTCCCCTCCCCTCCTGAGCACTAAGTAAACAAACTCCTTAGCCAAGCAAGGCCCGAGGCTCAACTCCAAGCAGGCCATAAATAAGAGCCCTTCAGCCTTTCACTCTCAGCAAATGGAGAGGACATATTTGAGTGGAACATTTGATAGCAGGACCGGAGAGGCTGGATGGGGGCTGGGGCAGGGGGCTTGTGTTAATTGAATCCCAATTTCCTTCCCGTAGCCCAGCTCTTATCTTTTTAATTATACAAGGCCTTTAATCTTCCCAAGGACTTGTCTCTGTCATTAATACATGATCCCTATTGGAGATAGGAGTATGCTCAAGAGTAATGGGAGCCTCAAGCCGGGGCCTTTGGCAACTTTTATGCTTTTTAAAACACCCAGAATTACCCAGGGCAAATCCAGGTGGAGGGAGGGGAGTCATGATGGACTTCTCGTGGCTCTCAGGCATTGTTCCTTTGGCTGTCTGTGTTTGTGAGGGTCTACTCTTAAATTAAGGACAAGAGCCTCTTATGTTGATATCTGTTGTGGCTCCCAAAGCACAGGGCCACTTGTTCTAGCATTTAGAAGACAGGTGAGCTATCCAAGAGCCAATCTCAAGCTGTTTGGGGGTGGAGATGGAGCAGATGTACTCACAGGACCCTGGGAAGACTTGGGGTAGTCCCCACTTCCTGTACTTCAGAATCTACATTAGTGGATTATGAATGGAAACATATATTGGTGAATTAGGAATGGAAATTTATGTTAGTGGACTGTGAATGGAGACTTTTATTAGTGGATGGAAACTTATTTTAGTGAATTGTGAGTGGAAATATAATTTCACAGAATTCCCTTAACATCTGGGAAGTTCATTATCTCCAGGTGACAATGGCTACAGACCCTCCACGGTTATGCTTCTCTCCAATCCTTGCCATCTCAGTTTGCCTTCAAACATCTGATGAGCTGTGACACTTAGGAATGTAAGAGACACACCCCATGGGAAGGAATATGTCTTTATTAGCTGTTCAATAAATGTTTGTTAAATAACTCTTTGAACAAGGGTTGTTCAAGTTAGTCTGCTTAAAACCTGAGTTCACAACAGTTTATTGAACAATTTTAGTTCCTCATTTATAGCTTTAAATTTCAAAGCAACTCTCCCTAATCCCCCAACTAGAAAATTCAGACTGTCTGATATGTCATACACCACACCAAACACTAGGCACACAGAAGCTACATCCCTTCCAGATGCCTAATGCTCAGTTGGGAAGATAAATTTTGTTAAATTAAAAGATGTGAATATTTAAAATAAATATTTCTATGCATACATACATGTGGATAAAGCACTACATATATATACACAGTATAAACTGTATTTATGCAAATATATATATATATATATGTATATATACACACACACACACACATAAATATATGTCGGTATTAAGCTCAATGGTACAGAGCTTGCCAAGTATACCCAAGGCCCTGAGTTCAATTCCCAGTAACACAAAATAAAAGAATAAAAACAAAGAAAAGAAAACTCAGTATGTATATACATAATACATGCACAAAATATGTATAATACACAGGTGAACATACTAATGAATATCACAAAAATGCAGAGTTGAGACCACAACTGGTTTCCAAAAACCAGAGGCCACATTCAGAGCATTAGCATCTAACCTCACACATTGGGAACGCTTGTGTTTCGTTGTCAGCTGAGTATCGCGAATCCTCAGTGCCCCAGCCCACTGCACACAACTGCTCTGTTTGGGGACTGGCAGAGAAGGAGGTTGCTAAGCAGACACTGTGTCTCTGAATCTGTCAAACCATTGAAACAAGAGACACAAAGAAATGGAAATTTCTCCAAAAATGTTATGCTGGAAGAAGCAAAAGGCACCAGAGGGAGAACTTGTCTCCTAAAAAGAGATTTCACAGTTCTTCAGGGTGAGACTGTAACCTAGGCCATGAGTCAGTGGTTTGAGAGGCCACACCTTGAAATGAGACTGCTTAGATCCTTGGCCCTCAGTTTAAACTTTGATCTTACTTCAGAACCCTGAAGATGAACTTGGTGGATTTGGAGGATCTCTTTGTCCTCCTTCCCAGTGTGGCCACATTGAATAAATCTCCTTTTTCTGCTTTCTACTGTTAATTTGGCCATTTTTATTGGCTCACTGAGGAAAGGCGGCCAGATCTGATTTGGGTCACAGGTTGTGACCACTAAATTTGATAGCATTAATAACAAAGGTCACACAGCCTACAAAGAGAAAATCAGGATTCAGCCTAACTCTGACCACAAAGTCTGGCCTTCATCCCCTGAGTCTGTGGCCTGAAATGCTCTCTTTGTTAGAAACCACAGCCTGTCCATGAAAGTGTGTGGTTCCAGTCACAGGTGCTGGTGAAGACAAAATGGACCTGGGCATGGTCCAGAGAAGAGCAATTAGAACAGTTGAGGGAAGAGAGACTTCTGTTTGAGGACAGAAGTTTAAAATAACCAGCAGCAGTGTCTGGAAGAGGGCCACAGAGCAGGAGCAATGGATGTCTATAGCCTGGGAAGGAAGAGGGGGAGAGACCAGTGCGCCTGCCAAGAGGGCACTCACTGAAGCTTAGACACAAGAAGTTCCACTTAACACGTTCCATAAGTTTGCTGCCTGCTGTGTGATCCCAAGAAGTGGCACAAGCTGAAAATATAAATAGATCCAAGCCTGTGAGGTGTCGTCATAAGCTCCCTACAGAACGAGGGGCTTCTCACTGCCTTAATTCAAGTTCCCTCAGTTTCTGATCTACAAACCAGGAGTCAGCAAACCTTTTCTGCAGATCAGACAGAAAGTAGTTTCAGCTTTGTGGCTGGCTTTGCTGCCACATTCTACCTTGTTGTTGCAGTACTAAAGCCTCCATAGACTGTATAGATGAATGGTGCACTGAACGCCAATAAAAGCTTGTTTTCAAAACTGGAAACAGGCAGAAAATAACAGGCAAGCTGTGGTTTAGACCTTGCTTTAGACCAATTCCCGGTTGCCTGAAAAACATAATTTAAGAGAGGGAGGCATCCTAGTGGTTGTACAATTTTATGGAGGAGGATGGTGCCATCCAGAGACATCAAATAAGTTCTCCATGGTCATACTTCTGGGTGCTAGCGCTGTCTAGGGACTGGCAGCAAAGTGCTGGGCATTTCTCATGCTGGGCGTTTCTGACCATCTTTAATGTAACTCTGTGTTCAAAGGCTGCCTTTTCTTAGGAACATTTCCAACAGGGAGGATTTGAAAATATAGTAGACTTTAAGAAAACCAAAGACTAGCTGGACAGTGGTGGCTCATGCATAAAACCCCATCACTCGTTAGGCAGAGGCAGGTGGATCTCTGTGAGCTTGAGGCCAGCCTGGTGTACAAAGTGAGTTCCATGACAACTAGAGAAACCATGTTACACAGAGAAACCATGCCTCACAAAAGAAGAAGAAGAAGAAGAAGAAGAAGAAGAAGAAGAAGAAGAAGAAGAAGAGGAGGAGGAGGAGGAGGAGGGAGGAGGAGGAGGAGGAGGAGGAGGAGGAGGAGGAGGACGAGGAGGAGGACGAGGACGAGGACGAGGAGGACGAGGATGAGGACGAGGACGAGGACGAGGACGAGGAGGAAGAGGAGTGGGGGAGGAGGAGGAGGAGGAAGAGGAAGAGGAAGACGACGACGACCAGGCTATTTCAAATTTTATGGAATGAGAAGGGTGCTCTTCCGAGGCTCCCTTTCTCATCTGGTTGGAGATGGGAGAAAACTTGGTTTTTACAAGTGTCGTTGACCACCTAGAGCTGAGTCTTTGATGGCAGTGCCTGCAAATGCAGGTTTTACAGCTTTTGTAGCTAAAGAAGTGCACCTTAGGGGACCTTTTCAATTAAAACATTTTGTTCAACATTTGGGCAAGAGTTGGATGAAAATAATGTCAGTTTTCCAAATTCTGTTAGCTTGATTCGGGAATAGCTTAGGTTTAGAGTTCATGTCCAGAGCCTAACATAGGAGGTGTGTGTGTGTGCATGCATGTGTGAGTGTGTTAGGAGCTCAGGAAGGCACCAATGTTTTAAGATCCTAAGAACTATTATGTCTCTGTGACATTTTTTTTCTTTCCTTTTTTTTTTTTTTTTGTTGGAATCGTGAAAATAAGAGTTCACTTTAGTAATCCTCTGGAACTAAGAAATCACATGGAAGACAGGTGTACTGCTCGTCTGTGTGTGACGTCTGGAGTCCCAATCAGGACCCATCTCAGCCCATGGCTCTTGGCCTCAGCAGCCTCATTGTTGTCACCTGTACTATGACTCTGCTGACTGGTTTTTTGGCACCTTAGGTATATGACTGCAGAGGAGGGAGACAAGAAGGAGAGAGAACACCACCAGCAGTTTGAAACTGGGAGTGCTGATTTTATATGGGAGTAGCTTTCTGCTTCAGGGACAGAAATGTCTGTTCTTTGGACTTCAAAAGGAATGCTGATCTAAGTAAGAGGGACTGAAGAAATCTGTGGAAAAGGGATCCTGGAATCAGAATTTAGCTTTGTTCCAGCCACTCCCTGAGCAAAGTCTCACAGTGGGGCCTCTACCTGAAGGCCAAGTGAGTCTATCAGGAGGTTACTTTCCATTACAGATATTGAGATCACCTTGATCTTGAGAGGTTGTGGAGGCTCCTGGATGTGTTCCTGGGCCTGGCAGAGGATGCCAGAGTCAGATCTCTTCTCTCCCCCATACTGGCTTTGGTTCACTTCAGTAGTCACTTGGGCCCAAATCTCAGATTTGGAGCATAGAGACTAGCCTAGAACGGGCACCCAGAGAACACTATTTCACTTTCCCCTTGCATTCTTATACCTGGTAGCGTCTCATTCGGCCTCTCACCCCCACAGATCTGCACCCCAGGACCTTGAGTCCACACCTCACTGGGAAGCTGTCACCGAACAGCTGCCGGGTATCAGCATTGTTAGTATACTCTCTGATTAGAGAGATGGTGTGTACATGCTGCAGAAGATTTTAAAGACATGGACAAATCAATATGGAGAAAATCATTGGTAAATTAGCTTGAAGTGATAAACACACTGTTAGTGTGTTGGTCTATTTCATCCTATTTGTGCCTGTGTGAGCATGCATGCATTTACAAAATTTGAGTCATGTGGTTATAGATTTTGCAGGCAGTTGTTCTTTCCACTGAGGTTGTGAACATCTCTGCTATTATTACACTGTCTTTGGAGACACATTTTTAAAAATGGCAAATTTTCTGTGGCAGAGATGGGTCATATGCATAGCATGTCCTCAATGTGGGGTGTTTGGATTGGTTCTAATTCCTCGGTATTATAAATATCATGAAAGATAATGTCATTGCAGGGAAACCTCTGCTACATCCTGACTGCTTCTCCAAAACAACTTCCTAGCAACTAAAGCTGTTGCCTCAGTGGGTAAGTATTTTGAGGGGCCTTCGTTTGCAGGACAGTGTTTTCTCTAGACAGACTGGGTCAACTCTAATGGTACAGAGTGACTCTCAGCATCCCCTTGTAGTACCTAGGTCAAAGAAAACACCCTTACATACAAGGCCATGAGACACAGGAAGGCAGCTCTCAAACTTTCTATGCTCCTACCCTCTCTTGGCTAACACTCATTTCCTTACATTTGTCTAAAGGTTACTTCCTAAGGTCTTTGAACTACTAGTTTATGGATTAGAAAATATTCTGTTTTGTTGCTATAGTTCTTTAAAGGTGATACACAGAGTGGTCTCCAATTGGTCTCAAATATGGACTCACTCTTTTTTAAAAAAATATTATTTTATTTGGTAGCCTCTGTTTCTGTCAATGCAATCTAGCTTTCTGTCTTAGTTGTGGTTTCTTTGCTGTGATCAAACACCCTGATCAAAAGCAACTTGGGGAGGACAGGGTTCATACATCCTCTTTATAGTCCATAATGAAGCAAGTTGCAACAAGAACTCCAGGCACAAACCTGGAAGTCGGAAGTGATGCAGAAGGGATGGAAGAGTTCAGCATACCAGCTTACTCCTCCTGGTTTGCTCAGTTTGCTTTCTTATAAACCTAGGACCACCCGCCCAGGCATGGCACCACCCACAGTGGGCGGGGCTTTTCCACAGCAATCATCAATCAAGAAAATGTCCCACAAGGCTTGCCTACTATTAGTCAATCTGTTGGGGAGCATTTTCTCAATTTAGGGTCCCTCTTTCCAGATGACATTAGCTCATGTCAAACTTGAAGAAGAAAAAGAAATGAGAAAGAAAGAAAGGAAGAAAGAAAGAAAGAAAGAAAGAAAGAAAGAAAGAAAGAAAGAAAGAAACTCAGTCAACACACTTTCATTAATTTTCTAGTTTTGTTTTAGCAGCTGAATGGCTCATCTAAGCCTGTGGCACTGCTATGCGGTGAGCATGCTGAGGTCTCAGCACTTTGACTGAAGTCTTTCCATTTGGTGCTGATTTGATTTGATTTGATTTTCCTGAATCTAAATTCAAAGTTTACACTTGTCTGGTTGGTAATGATTCTATACTTGAGTTTGTTAGGATGCCAGTGATGGTCCCTGAAAACAAACTCTTGCTGCCTCGGGTAGGTTTCTGTATCACATCACCCAGTGGGCTCAAGCTTTTGCCCAACCTGTCCCCAGAGGTCATGGGAAGGTCAGAGGCTGTTGAGACCTGGGCTGCCTGGCGCCACGTTGGCCAGCCAGCCACTTACAGAAGTTCTCAAGAGTAACTGGGACCTTGGCTTGAAACAACTCTGCTGATCCCTTGAGAAGGGCTCTTGTGTGATTCTGGATAATTCACCAACAGGGGGAGGTCTCTAAGACCTACAGACAATGTACCTGTGTGGCTGGCACGGTACTCTCACCAGTCCTAGAGGTCAGTCTGCAGACTGCCAGAACTCTAGCTTTCTTTGCCTCTTTAGCATCTTTCCCTGTACAAACAGGCTGTAATACCTCCGTGAAGCTGACGCTTGCACTAGCTGCATAGGCAGGCCAGGGCATTGGCAGGACTTACGGCAAAGTCAAAAACTGAGGCTTGAGGTCTACCCCGACCTCTTGCCTCAGCTCTCACCTAACTTTTACAGTGTTGCCTGAATTGGAAATATCTTGGCCCCTTCATACACTTCCCTGAGATAGCCGCTCCTTGGTCACTCACAGATGTAGGTGCATACAGTGGAGTATGTCCTAGTGCTGTCAAGTTCCAGACAAGGTCTTCCAGATTCTTTACCTCATTGTGGAAGCATCATGGCTGAGGAGCCAGAGCAGAACCCTCCAAGGCTGGTCCAGGGCCTAAGGTGATTTTGCTCTTGAGCAAACTTGTAACTCATCCTCCTAGTCTCTGTACATCTATAAGCTCCTGTGTGATGACGAGGGTAAGAGAGCTGGTAAACATTTAAAATAAAGTGACTGAACCTGCATGACAGAAGAATTCCCATAAAGAGTTGTATCCAAGGCTGTGTGTTCTAGATGTTGGAAATGACGCTGCACAAGCACCAGGCAGCCTGAAACCTCACTCTGATATCTGGCCACAAAACATTCTGACCAGAGGTCCTAAGAGCTTTTGGCCAGCAGGTAGCCATGTGACTCCACAGGCTTCTGAAAACATGTCCCATGGTAGCCATACACATGTGCCCTGCAGCGTTCCTGCCTGTCCGCTCCCCAGGCCTAGAGGAATATGTGTGGCGTTTATCTTTGCAGCCATTCTGGTTCCCCTTCCATACTCAGAGTGTGTTTACCATGAGGGATAATGAATCTCTTACTTAATTCAAGTCAGTTTCATTCCTGCCTCTTCAACTGTCTACCATCAACCATATCTGTCTTTTATTGCCGTCATCATTTGCTTTTTCTGAAGGAGGCAAAGCAGAAAATACAAACATACGTTGAGAATAAACCTCCTGCCTTGCACTTCTCGGCTTCAATGTGTTTTCTCATAAAGTATTTCATTACAGACTCAAGCAGCTGCTATCATAAAATATAGTCTTGGATGTAGGATTCATGAAAACCAAATGAAAAGAAGCTCTGAAAGCAGATGGAAGATACAACAGCCCATTAGACTAAGGCCAGCCCCATTTCTGCTGGCCTGGGCAATGGACGAGGCACTTGCTTTTTGTCACAGGTAAGGGGAAGTGTTTGGAAACTTCTCTGGCTAATTCTAAAATTTACTTCATTTCTCAGTTTCTTCTTTTCATTTTATACTGTTTCTTAGAAGCAGATTCCTAAAATCTCAGAGCTGGAAGAAACGAGTCATCAGGTCAATGTTTCTCCCAATACGACCTCTAGGGCATCAATGTTTGCCTCATATGGGAACTTGTTAGATTGTCTCAGACTGTCCATTGTCCCATTCCCCCTTCCCCACAAAGGTGAAGATCTGGAGGTGGGTTCAGTCGTCCATATTGTCTTAGTCAGGTTTCTATTGCTGTGATGAAACACCATGACCAAACAGCAAGTTGGGGAGCAAAGAGTTTATTTGACTTACACTTCAGCATTGCTATTCATCACCACAGGAAGTCAGGACAGAAACTCAAACAGGGCAGGAACCTAGAGACAGGAGCTGATGCAGAGGCCATGGAGGGGTGCTGTTTCCTGGCTTGCTCAGCCCACCTTCTTATAGAACCTAGGACTAGCAGTCCAGGAATGGCACCACCCAACATGGGCTGGGCCCTCCCCCATTGATCACTAAGTGAGAAAATGCCTTACAGCTGGATCTCAAGGAGGCATTTCCTCAGCTGAGGCTCCTTCCTCTGATGACCTCTAGCTTTTGTCAAGTTGACACGCAAAACTACCTAGTGCAACTGACCCCTTGTCAACTTGACACACAAACACATCACTATTAAGCCACAGTCCTGCCTTTCTTATTCATCCCCATAATCTTAAGTATTATGGGGATCTCTTCAAATCAAACACATTAAAATTTCAGTTTCTTTAAAATAGTCACTCTTTAAAACTCAAAAGTCTTTTAAAATTCAAGTTTCTCAACTGTACTTCAAGAGGGAAGAATCAGGGCACAGTGACAATCAAATCAAAGCAAAACAAAATTCCAACCATCCAATGTCTGGAATCCATCGATTCTGGGCTCCTCTAAAGGGCTTGGGTCACTTCTCCAGCTCTGCCTTCTGAAGCACACATATCTTGTCTCCTAGGCTCCAGTTGGCTCCACTCCACTGCTGCTACTGTTCTTGGTGGTCACCCCACGGTACTGGCATCTCCAAAATGCTTGGATCTGCTGCTGCAGCTGAGCTGCACTTTCACCAATAGCCTCTCATATACTCTCCTCATGGTGCCAAACCTCAGCTTCTTTGCATGATCCTTTCAGTCCTGGGCCTTCAACTGCCACTGAGGTTGCACCTTCACCAATGGTGTCTCCTGGCCTTTCATAGTGCCAAGCTTCAGTTGCTCTCCATGACCCCTCCATGTCGTCAAAACCAGAACCTCCTGGGTGACTCTTACACATTACCATGTCTGGCTGCCAACACAAAGTACAACCTTGGCCATCTCTGGAACACAGCTTCTGTGTGCTAACTCTCAAGAAACACTCCCCAGAAGATTTCACCTCAATGATTCTGGTCTCTTCTTAATCACTGCTAATATCTTAGCCCCAGCTGACCAACATTAATTGTCCCAGTGACATAAATGTTTTACTTTAGTAATTATGGCATCTTGTAATTACAGCTGATTCTTCAGCCCCAGCTAACCAGAACCACAGGATCTTAATGGAGATCTGGCTTGTGAAGTTTCAGAGAGAAGTCTAAAGACATATCAGGGGTCTTAATTCAAAACAACAAATGACCAGACCTCCAAATTCTGCACTGCTCTTAACATTCTTATCTTCCAAGTTCCTACAAAACAACTCACTGAGGTCTCAACACTCAATGGCTTTTCTAGCCCAAAGTTCCAAAGTCCTTCCACAATCCTCCCAAAAAACATGGTTAGGTCTATCACAGCAACACCCCACTCCTGGTACCAATTTGTCTCAGTTAGCATTTCTATTGCTGTAATAAAACTCCATAACCAAAAAGCAAGTTGGGAAGGAAAGGGTTTATTTGGCTTACACTTCAGCATTGCTATTCATCACTGTAGGAAGTCAGGACAGAAACTCAAACAGGGCAGGAACCTAGAGGCAGGAGCTGATGCAGAGGCCATAGAGGGGTGCTATTTACTGGCTTGCTTCCCATAACTTGCTCAACCGGACTTCTTATAGAATCCGGGACAACCCACCCAGGGATGGCACCACCCACCATGGGCTGGGCCCTCCCCCATTGATCACTAAATGAAAAAATGCTTTACAGCTGGGTCTCAAGGAGGCATTTCCTCAGCTGAGGCTCCTTCCTCTGGTGACTAGCTTTTGTCAAGTTGACACACAAAACCACCCAGTGCACACATTGTAACAGACTTCCAGGTATCCACTGGAGAACTAACAATCTATCTACACTGGCTTTCAAAGTTCATACAGAGGCCACATAGGCAGAGGCTCATGTTCTGTGTCACATATATGAACAGCTACAGAGTTCACATATGAAGTCAGTTCCCAGGTTCCTCTCCCCTGCCCCTGTACTCCATCTGCTCCCTCCTGTGTTGTCTCCCACCCGGAAGAATTCTACTTCTACCTTTCCACACAGTGTCTGCGGATGAGCATGAGCCAGTGTCCCTCACCACAGGGGTCAACACAAGTGTCCTTTCTGACATGCGGCTTCAAAAGCTGTCATCTCTGAGAGCACGGGATTGCTAAAACCCAGAACCCAGCCCACTCAGAACCCACTACGCTTTCTTCCTCAGAACAGAACTTCATGACTGAGCAAGCTCTGTATCTTTCTCTCACCAAGTGGAGAAACAACATAGTCAGGGAGGTCTGAGGAGTCTTCAGCTGATTAGGGTGAGTTAGTAAATTTTTCATTTTCAGGTCCTGTGTAAACATAAAGGGGGAAAAACATAATAAGATAGAGAAACGGCAACTTGATACTTAATACCAGCTTTCCTGGGAGGGTTTTGAAAACAATAAAGGAATATTTATTATGTATCATCAACTTTGGGCATGAGTAACTGGATGTTTACTGAGCTACTACAATTTGCCTTTTCCCTCTAGGTTCAGTGGCCAGTGAGTCACAGGTCAGGCTTCAGACACATTTCCCATCCTTGTGCTATCAAAGGCCCTGCTTCTCACTGCTCCTCTCTCCCCGTTGCCCTACAGATAGGCCATGTGGTGGGTTAGCTCTCTCAGTCAGCATGTAGAGCTTTACTGAAGGCAGGAGGCCTGACTGGTCAGCAAAGAGGCAAAGCCATGAATGGAAAAGGAAGTTGAGGGTAGGACTTGAAAGGAAGTTGAGGGTAGGACTTAAACTCCAGAGGATTGGAGAGGTTTTGTAATGTGGGTATGACAGGACTAAAACCCTGCCCAACTGCTGGAGCCAAGTATCACAGGCCGGAGGAGGCATTCTGTATGAGCAGGAGTTTTGCTACAGACTGCATGGACCCTTAAGAGGCAGGGACAGCAGGATGCCATGGAATCCAGTCAAGGGGGCTATAACACCAAGATCCCGGCTGGACCAGACCAAGCCCAGTGTATCTGCCTGAGAAACTCAGGGAAGCCAGGGAGCCTGGTAAAGACAGAGGGACAGCTGGTTGTCACCAGGTAGTTGAAGGGGAGATGGCTGAAAGGAATTGTTCCTGGAGTGAGGGTGTTAGACAGATGTTACCCGGAGATGGAAGCTAGTCAGAAACAATAATCCTAGGTACAGTGTTAACTGAACTCGGGCCCTGTGCTACCTGCTTAGCCTACGATTTTCTACTTTATCTCTTGTCATGATGGTTTTTTGGCCCTTGGTTGTTCTTTCACAACCTTGTTTTCCTTATTCCTGTTCTGTTTAGTTCACTTTACCACTCTCTGAAGAACCAACACAGGAACTACTTAACAGGAGTAACTTTGCAACTTGTCGGTGGCCAACAGGGAGTAGAACGGGGCTTAGAGCTCAGAACTTCCCAGCCAAAAGCTATTACTCTTAGAAGTGTCTTGGTGGGTGCTCCAATGGGATGGATAGGTTATTGAAACACGTTAGGCAGACTGTCAGGACCATTCTACTCTCAAGGTAGTGTAGGAGAAAGGGAGACAGGGAGCAGACTGCTCTCAGTATCCACTAGAGAGAAAGCTGTGCTTTCCAGTGAGGCGTCATGGGACCTGTGCTTAGAACCATGTTGTTGTATGTTATCAAGATATTCCTGAAGAGTGTTAGGTGTACGGGTGTGTGGACAAGAATGTGTCCTGGGATTGGCAATGGCTGCCAGAGTGTTCCTAAGCTCCATACAGCTGATGGTGACTTCCATTTCTTCATTCAACAGGTTTCTATGGAGCACCAGCCATGCTAGCCTATAGGTGCTGGAAAGTGAGCTCACAGTGGCACTGAAACACTGACCAAAGGATGGTGAGTGCCTCAGCTCGTAATACCCTGTGGGTCCTCCGGGTCCAGTGTCAATTATTGACATTTGACTCTTGAATAAGTTGGTCAATAAAAGTTGCCATTGAGCAGGTTTCACCTGGAGGAGAACAACAGCCTATAGGGCAGCAGTCCTCACCCTGTGGCCTATGACCATCAGAAAATGCAGATATTTACATTACAGTTCATAACAGTAGCAAAATGATAGTTATGAAGTAGCAATGAAAATAAATTTATGGTTGGGATCCCCACAACGTGAGAAACTACATTACAGGGTCACAGCATTAGGAAGGTTGAGAACCACTGCCCCGGGCAGGAGCCCCTGCCACCCTGCATAGGTGGGTTTGTTCTCCAGCCTAGGTCCTCTGGAAATAGCCTTCAGATGAGATTGTACTTTCCCCTGCCTTTGCTGCTGAAACGCTCCATCTCAGGGCCACTTCTGGGAGATGCCTTGTAATGTTTTTCATAGGTTAAATGATCCAAGCTGTAGATAAATAGCGGGAGCAGGGAGGAGTGGGCTGGTAATTTCAGAAAACCAAGGAAAGATTTTTCAAAAGACATGCTCTTACCTAGTCCTAGGTAATGATGCAGAATGTTTTAATGTTTGACTTAGCTGTTAGGCTCAGCTTGGCTTTGATTTGGGTCTTTCTTGTCCCTCGTGAAGATGGTCTATTCTGGTTCCAACCCCTCCTCCTTAGGACATGGGGATTTCTCATTAAATTCCAGGAGGAAGCAGCAGTTCTTTGGTTGTGTCTGCCATGTACTGCCTTTGTAACATTCAATCTGAGTTTGTTCAGCATGAAACAGGAATATGAATGTTCATCTAGCCCAGGTCAGAGTCAAACCACCACTATTAATGCCATGGTCTCTTCTGCTTCACTTACCCAAAGGGATGCCTGCCGCGCACAGTGCTGTCAGTCATTTTATGTGAAGTACCTCATGTAATCCTCACAGCCCTTCTAGGATACAGAAGCCAGCAGTACTCTTGATTTATACATAAAAAATTACTTGGGAAATGTGTAGTCTTTCTAAAGCCACACATTTAGGTAGACATTCAGACCCAGTATTCAGCCTCCAGGCCTGAACTCTTCAGCCCATACCATTGCTGTCTGGGAAACAGGTCTATCCTGATTCTCAATGACCACTGAACTTTCTCTTTTTTTTTCTTGATGTGTTCTGCCTTCCATATGGATGACTAGATTCCCCTCTAGTTAATACTTCTCTGAATATATATAAGAATGGAGGCATCTCTTCCAGGCATTGACTCTAACATTTTTCTAGGAAAATTGCTTGCATCTTTCTTGTCTTTAGATGTCTGGAGGACCACATCCAACACGGCTGATACCTGGCTCTTTGAGTATCAAAACAGCAAGTGGCCGGTCAAGACTGTTCCTGAGAGTGGCTTGTGAAATGAGCTCCATCTGTGTAGTTTCCCAGGGCACGGGGGAGGAAAACTTGTTGCTTGGGAAATGCTGATGGCTGGCGTGGTATCTTGGGAATGTACTCAGAGAACCAGGGGATGTTTTTCCAACTTCTCCTTCTCCTCCCCATTCCTGGGGTGGTACTTTGGACACCTTGCCACTATTCCCAGGCACAAAAGGAAAATTTGCAGCCAGTGTTTTCCATATTCTTAGTGAAATGTTTAGTTTGCAGAGCTGTCTTCAGTATTAGTATGTTCCTGATTCAACACTATTATTTGATGCTATCTGCTCTACCCTTTTCAGTTCTGCCAGGGAGCTATTACTACTGAAGACGCTGACATCCAGAGAAGTGAAAAAACACCCTCAGGATTGAACAGATGGGAATAATGAACATCCTGGGTGGGTCTACTCTTGCTTTTTTTTTTTTTTTTTTTTTTTTTTTTTTGTATTGAGCTGGGCCCTGTGCATGCTTCTGTAACCTGGATGCCTGGCCCAGGCCACATTGTTTGGCCTCTTTGTACATGTGCCCTGCCATAGGGATCACAGCAAAGAACCCACCCTCTCAGGCCATTTCAAAGCCATATCAAATGGAAGTTAAGAAATATAGTTCCAACTCACCAGGCAAGTATTCAGGTCTGACCACTTGCTGGTACATAACATTAGAGGCGATGGTGACCTAGGTCCAGATGACTCTAGGGATTGCAGATCAGTGAGCTACCACTGTGAATTTGGCCGCCTAAAGCCAAGGGACTGGATTCCAAATGGCAATACTTAGAGAAGTGAAGGAGAAAATAATTCTAATATGGGACATATTTAGAGAAAGCGGTCTGACTACAGCTGTGAAGAACTTTGAAGGGCAGATGAAGGATGGTGAAGCACTCCCAAGTAATCAGGCCATGAGAACAACTTGACTGCAGGCCTGATGTTGGGATTCTGTGTGCACCAGGTGAGTCTATCTTTGGGCTCTTTTGCATGTAGCAACAGGTGCGTGTCTTAGTCTCTATTACAAAATAACTCCAGTCAAGGCAGCTTATAAATAACAAATGTATTTCTCATAGTTCTAGAGGTTGGGAACCCAGACCATCTGATGAGGCTCTTTACTGGCTCCTTCTTACTGTGTCCTTGTGGAAGGGGTGAAGGTCTCTTTGGTGCCTCTTTTATAGCGGACACTCATCCTGTTTATGGAGACACCACCCTCTAGTACCTAATGACTTCCCAAAGTCTTCACCCTGAAATAGGATCATCTTAGGGGTTAGGATTTCAGCATATGAATCCAAGGTTGTGGAGGTGGAGGGGGGGGGCAAAGACATTCAGAGCATAAAACCAGTTATTCTAGTTTCGTTTCTATTGCTGTGATAAAATACAATGGTCAAAACAACTTGGAGAGGGAAGGCTTTATTTCCGCTTATGGCTTCTAATGCATCGATGATAAAGGGAAGACCAGGCAGGAACCTAGAGACAGGAAGTGAAGCAGAGGCTGTGGAGAAGCATAGTTTACTAGCTTGCTTCTGGGTTTGCTCATCTCACTTTCTTATCCTCATCTTGTCTTATTCTCATCCTTTCCCCCTCATCCAGGACCACCTGCCCCATTGCTTCAATGGACTGGGCCATCTCACATCAAGCTTTAATCAAGAAAATGCCCTACAGACTTGCCTAAGGGCAATCTGATGGAGGCTTTTTCTCAGTTGAGGTTCCTCTTCCCTGATGACTCCAGCTTGTGGCAAGTTGAAAAAAAAAAAATACCAAGAAGGCTTTCTTTTTTGTTTGTTTTTGTTTTTGTTTTTTGTTTTGTTTTGTTTTCGAGACATGGTTTCTCTGTGTGTAGTCCTGGCTGTACTGGAACTCACTTTGTAAACCAGGCTGGCCCTGAACTCACAGAGATCTACCTGCCTCTGCCTCTCAAGTGCTGGTATTAAAGGCACGCTCCACCACCTGGCTCCAAGAAGGTTTTCAAGCCACAACGAAGACACCAGCATATATTCTCTAGGCTATGGAAAGCTTAGAGAATGGGATGAATCTTGCAGGGTTGCCCTAGATAGACTGGGTAAGGTCACTGGTGTGTGAGGTGGGTGTTGTGACAATCTCGGTAAAATGGTCTATCCGAGTACTCACAGATGGGCTAGAGAGGGAGGGAGTGTGGGGTACTAGAGACTTTAAGGATGGGCAATGGACAAGGTCTGGGTAGAAAGGAAATGGAAAGAATGTCCTCTGACAACAGTGTAATTATCCCCTCCCCCATTCTGCACACACACACACACACACACACACACACACACACACACACACACACAGCTGCCCACACATTTGGAGGGAGCTTACCTAGTACAGGGGTCCAATGCTTCTCTCTGTAAGCCCTTTACCTTTGCTCAGACTTAGGGTACCTGCATCTTCTGCTTGCATCCATTTGGATTATTTTTCATCTAATGACTGTCATAGTCATAACTATAATAATTATAATAGCAATGATATGATTCTGAATGGATTGGGAATCTTTCTTCTGAGGATGGTAATATGTTCAGGGTGGGGCTAGAAAAGGTCCTGGTAGAAATAGGATCAGATCCAACTGGCTACAAAGCAACTGTTGATCATTCATAAAGGATCTCTCAGAGAGAGGCATGTTTCTGGCCTTGTAGCATGAATTTGATCCCAGATAAAAACATCTGAACCTCTCAAAAAAAGCAAGGCAGGATTCAACCACCTGATGTGTCTGCTGGGTTCATGTTGGCTGGTGCTGGAGGAGACGGGTGATTTGCAAGGTCAGCCTTTCCTACCACCTCTAGGAAGCCTCTCTGGGTTTCCAAAGAACATTCAACCTCCATTTCTGCCTCAGGCTCTCTTGTTGTTGGCCATATAATTAGCCTTCAGTAAAAACACACATTCTATCACAGCATTTTATGAACTACAAAGCCTGTTTGAATTCATCCTCTCATTTAATCTTCTTGTCTACAGAAGCCGGTTATTACCATCATTTGCTCCCTATAGCTGTGCATGGAACAGATAGTGTGAAACACAGAAAATAAAGTCTGCATGAGCCAGGCAGGGCAACAAACTAGATACTCGAGGGTCAAGCTCCTGACCCCTCCAGCTGCTTTCAAACTTAGAACTTCTTTCTCAAACTGTTCACACTTTGCCTCTTCCACACCACCACTGTCCTGTCTGTCTGTCTGTCCATCCATCTGTCTATCATCTATCTAGCCTCTATGTTTTTTGTGTGTTCTTTTTACAATGATAGGTGTGGAACCTAGGACCCCCTGCAGGTTAGGCAAGCTCCGAACCGCTGACCTAACCACCTCAGCTCATTGCTATCTTAATTTTGAACTGAGCAAACGATCAAATTTGAACAGTTAACACATGAATGTTTCAAGTATTTCTTTTTCTTCCCAGACACATGGGGGGCATCTATTAAAATTACATGACTGTGTAATGTCAATTGGTTATGACTAAAGACCGTCTGTTCAATAACTACATAGACATTGGAAGGTCTTAACTTTTTCCTATCCTTCGCTGACTACCCCTCACAGTATTGGTCTCTGCTTTTCATCCTTAAAAGTCTTGCAAACACTATTTCTGTAACATTTGGGGTCTATTTAAATTACTTAGCAGTTTTCAAATAATGTCCAGTATTTGAGAAGAACATCGATGTGCTCGTTATGAAAACAACTGAAGCTGGATACGAAATAGTTACAATCTTCACCTCTATGCCAGTATCATGATAACTGGTCCTCACTGTAGATGCTTTAGAAGGGCACAGAAAAGATTCAAGGTGTTAAGTTCCTTACAGCTGATAACGTCATCATCTGTCATGATGCAGCAGAGGCTCTCTCTCCATTGACTGTGCACATGCTGCCCCCTTGTGGTGGAATTTGATATTTTCTGGTCTTTTTCAGAAGGAAACACTTCTATTTGTTTAGTCCTAAATGAGCACTAAGTGCTGGAGATACCCGAGAGAGAAAAGCAAAATTGTCCTTTTGTGGCGTATGTTCTGAAATGGGGGGGGGTATGGAAATTAAATGCGCACAATGACAACACATCAAAACACAAGGTAACTTCAGGTAGCATAAAATGCTATAAAAATAAGTAAAATGATGAGATATACTTCTTCAAGTGATCAGAGAAGGTTACATGAGGGACTTTTAGCCCAGGGCTGAGTGATGAGCAACAGAGAAGCCTGAGGTTGGGAGTCCCTAACCCCATTGAGTAGAAGGAAGGGACCTCAGGTAATGTAACAGCAGAGACCCAAACAAAAAATCTAAATGTGACATGGGTAAGGGTGAGGTCAGGCTGAGCCTTCTAGACCATTCCATGAACAGTGGGAAACAGTGGAAAAATATAAGAAAAAGGATGACCTACTTGGAAATGTCCCCAGAAGCTGCATGTTTATGTCTGGTCATAAATTCAAAAAGAAGGTGCAAAGACCCAAGCTAGTAGAGCCCCAGACACTAGAGGGAGACTCACTCTACTCACTCTGTAGCCACATTTTAGGATCAACTGAGGAATAATGTGAGTGCAGCCCTCATGAATCAGAGGAGCTCTGGGCAGCACCCAGACCCAGGTATATGCCAAATATCTCTTAGTGATTTTAGTGCAGCAGTAGAGTTGAGAAATGTCATGGGCTGGGAAACATTGGTCCCAGCTGAGGGTAGTTAGTTGGTGAGTACCTTTCAGGGTAAGGGCTCCAGTCTGAGGCAGTGATTTCGGCTGTAACCATCATTCCTGTAGCTGTGGAGGGAGCAGGAAAAGAACACAGACTGCAAATCCATGGATATTGAGAGCATACTGGGTAAGTCTGGGCTGGGCTTGAGAAGCGACATACACAATTATGTGATTGTATTGATTACAGCAAAGGAAAGGGGGTACAGAAGAGGAGTGGGTGAGAGAGGACTCAGGGAGGAAAGGTCTGCAAAGCTTGGTTGCTTGGTGGTTTGAGACACTGGGATGCATGCCCTGTGTCACTCATACAGTACAGTGTGTCTTAGATACCTCTTCTCTTCCAGAAGCTTCCAGTTAAAACAAACGAACCACAACTCAAGGTCAAGTGTGAGGCTGTGACTCCTTGGTAGCTGCCTTTCCAGGCACATACTTCACAGGCATTGGGTTCCCTGTGGAGGAGACTTCAGAGTTTTTAATGGATGTAGATGACAGCAAACCTAGCCACTGGTCCTAAGCAAACAGTTTATAAGCTAAAAGGACAAGAGATTGAAAGGTGTGAGGACCATGTGTGTGTCATCTAGAGACCAGTCACACGGCAGGAAAATGCAAGGCAGGTCAGCTCTAAGCTGTATTTGGCCAATGGGATCTGGATATGGAATCAGATTCTTCATGGGGAAAAAAGGGCTAAGTCAGCAAAGAGCAATGACTAGAAGAAAACAGGCGCTCTCATATTATATATCTATATATAACGGATATATAGATACATATATATGGATGTTTATATGGCCAAATTGGTTAAAGTTCCCTGAAACAGACCCATAATACAGAATGTGGAACTTCCAGTTTAAATTTCTTTTCTTTTGTTCTTTCTTTCTGCCCCCCCTCTCTCTAATACAGGGTCTCTCTTTGTAGCCCTGGCTATCCTGGAATTCACTGTATAGATGGTCCTGCTGGCCTCAAACTCACAGAGATCTGCCTTTGTCATCTGCTTCCCAAGTGCTGGCAATCAAAGGCATGTTCCACCAAGCCCTGCAGTCAGTTTAAATCTCAGTAGGCTGAACTTAATCACAGTGAGGAGTGCTGAGGTGGCGGCCTCTTGTTGGTGGAAGGGTGGGAAATGACACTTGCTGTTCTTCAGTAACAGGGAGTGCTGGAGAATGACTAGCTTGCTTGCCCCACACAGGCTCCATGCCCACATAGAGTGTTCCTGATGAGGATGCTGGGATTCAAACTGGGGTCCCCTGCAAGAGCAGCAAGCATTGTTCACTGCTGAGCCATCTCTCTCCTCAGCCCTTGAGGTGTAGACAGTTTTAATGTAAATCAGTTAAGTACTGTCTTTTTCCTGATCCTAAACAGTGTTGCTAGAGCTAAAATAAGGATGATACAATGTAAGCACAGCCAAGGAACCTCAGAACCCGACTGGCAGTGCTGGGGTCTCACACAGAGCTAATGAGGAAGAAGAAAGGAGACAGCTCAGTAGCCAGCCGTACAGAGCAGCTTTGGATGGTTGTGCACTTGTGGTGAGGTTTTGATTAATGCAAGAACACTGAGATAGGGCATCCCCCATGGTACGAGCTCAAGCACATTAGTGATTAATTTCTTACTTCTGGGATCCCCTGAAACTGCTCTTGGCCTTGGGAAAACTGGAGAGAATACTTGTGTTTCCTGCTAGTGTTTGTGACTCTACAGCTGTGATCAGAAATCAAGTGAGCGATTTCAATGCGGGCCAGGGAGTGACTCAAACAAGCAGCCAATTGTTAGACTAACTATAAATGTAAGAGGATGGGGGAAGAAAGGCAGGAAAACAGAAAGAAGTATGGAATAAAGAGTTTTAAAAAGCCAGGGTAGGGTGGCGGTGGCCCATGCCCTTAATCCCAGCACTCAGGAGGCAGAAGCAGGTGGATCTCTAAATTTGAGGCCAGCCTGGTCTACAGAGTGAGTTCCAGGACAGCCAGGGTTACACAGAGAAACCCTGCCTTGAAAAGGGTGGGAGGGGTTAAAAAACAAAAATAGGATGTTGCCTGTAGTTCTTTGTCCAGGGTTGGAGCCCATGAGATGTCCCTATTCCATGTCATTGGTATCATTCCTGTTTCGGTAGCCATGTTGATGAGACTTCATGAGGGTAGCCTTCCTGACATTTCTAGGAGACCCAATCTCATAGCAAACTTCCAGTTCCTCTGGCTCTTTATAACCTTTTCCATCCCCCCTTCCTCAATGCTCCCTGAGCCTTAGGTGCAAAAACGCTCAGAGTGGGAGAAATAGTCTTTCCCGGGGAAGAGTCTTCCAATTGGAAATCCAGTGCTGAGTGGTCAGCTCTGAAATCATATACATGCAAGTAACTTCATACGGACTAAGCAGTCTGTATACTGTATACATAGTTATTTATATATATATATACATATATATATAGTTTACAAATATTTAAGGATATAGATTATTTATTATATGTATATTTAGCGATAAATATATTTTGTTTGTATTTTAGGAATATATATATATATATATATGCATGTGTCTACCTATCTATATCAATATATCAACAATTAAGGAAAGGAGAGCGAGCAAGGGTGTGGCCATGGGAGAGATGGGAAGGGGGAAAGGGAAGAAGGGAAAGGATGTAATTATATTTTAATTTTACATTTTTTAAAAAAAGGGGAGAGGAAGGAAATCCAGCCGTCAGACATGGGAAATGAAAGGCTGCCGCCGCAGGCCACCCAGATGCAGAAGTGTGTGACTTAAGGTGGAGAAGGAAGTGTGAGTTCCTCTTCAGATCCTTTCCCCGTGTTGGCTTGAGGTCAGGTCTCGAACCACTTCACAGCCAGAGGAAACAAGAAGAAGAAAAGGGAACCAGCAGCCAAGGTGATCGTCTGCTATCACACAGCTCAGGGTTTGAAAGCTCCAAAGGATTCATCTTGGGATGTGACCCAGAGAGAACCCCAGACACAGACTAGAAGTCATGAACAATGAATAAAGGCAGTGGTAGAAGCAAAGCCTTACAGAATTCGGGGAAGACTGGGCAGGAAGCACAGGGTGTGGTTTGTATATTTCAGGCACCAATGAAACAGCTTGGAGGCTTGTCAAGGGGAACTAGGCCCCAGGTTCTAAGCACTGCTAAAGAAAGGGGAAATGGGGCCAAGGAGATGACTCAGAGGGTTAAGGGGCTTACAGGTCCTGATGACCCGAGTTCGATTCCTGTGTCCCACGTGGTGGAAGAGGAGAGCAGAACAAAACCTTTACAAGTTCTCGTCTCCACACACACACATCTTAACACACATATACATACACACAAAACACGAAACACATAACTTACTTTACCATACCTAATATTCTCCACTTTGTCCATTCTGCTGCAAATAACAGGACTTTGGCTTTTTGTGGTTAAATAATATTCTATTGTGAATATATGCCACATTTTCTGTATCCATTCATCAATGCATACCTACATTGGTTCTACCAGCTAAATACTGCAAATGTTACTGCTACAAACAAGTGAAGTTTTGTTTGTATATGTCAAAGAGATAGCTCTTTGACAAACACTTTCTTGTATTATAGCAAAAGTGGATGTCACCTTGGTGCTCTGAGAAAGTTACTCCTGCCTTCTTCTGAGAGCCCCTCCTGAGAACTCTGAAGTCAGAAGCAGGGGCAACTGCTTTTGCAGGTTTGCCCATTTGTTTCTGATGTGGCTACAGGACAATATCAAAATCTAGCACACACGAAAAAGCGAGCACACAAACAGAGACGGTGCATATTTAATAGCTTCAGCACTAAACATAAAAAGAATAACCATCCTGAGGTGTTAGATGGACCAGAGACAAAGCCAGAAACCCAGGGGGATGCAAGAAAGGCAGTAGCAATCCAAAATTATGATGCATTAATCCAAAAAGCAAAATAAAATCCTACATGGAACACCTAACCAAGTAATTAAAATAGCTAGCAAATCAACAAACCAGTCATCCCTTGAGAAAAAGAAACTAATTGCAATGTCAAAAAATTAGGGCGAGAGAGAAAGAGAGAGCAGAAAATTGAAATGGAAAAAGTATCAGCCCAAGAATGGAAATCAAGGTATGGCTCTTTATTTAAAAGTCTGACTAAAATATCTGGCTTGACCAGCCAACAAAAGAGAAAGCATATTAGGAGAATATTAACTTGTTTTAAAAAGGCAATTATCATCACTTAAAAAAGCAATTATCATGATAGGAAAGCTATATTTTCTCAGTTCATGCAACTATAAATGCTATGAATGACTGTGCAAATTAAATTGAACTGCTTGAGCATCCAAACTGTTGGAAAGTCCAGCTCTTGGGCCATAAAGAAGATTTAATGCTTCTCAAATCTGGTCTCTTGAATCTGGAAACTACAGTGCCTGGGGAACACGATGCCATTACTGCCATGCCCTCTCTCGTCCCATAGAGGGCACCATTGATCACCAGCCCTTTCTGTCCTTGGCTGCTCAGCTAGGCCTCTGCTCGCTAAAGAAGTGAACAGCTCAGGTGACTGCACTCCCACAGAGCTTTCCTTACTGGGTCCCTCAGGCTGGAAATGAAAGTTATCCAGAGTGTCCCTAGGGAGCAGCCAGTGGACAGACTCCTCCATCTTCAGTGAAGACTTCTATGAGAATAGGCAGGCCTTAGATGACTGCACCTTGAACTCATCCTTTTGATTTCAGCCACTAATTGGTTGGCACAGTTTGTTTAACTATTTTGACAAAACTAAACAGTCATTCAATTTACATTTTAGACATCATATTTTGCAGCTATCAACCTTCCATTTGGTTTTTAAAAATAATTGCTATTTTCTATAAATATTTCCTTATAAAGTTACTTGTTATAATTATTCTTCCATTTAAAGCCTTGGTCACACTGATTACACGGTTTTAAATATCCCCGTTTTCTAATTCCAACATCAGTTCTGAGTCTTCTCCTACCAGCTATGTCTTCTCTTGATTTTTTTTATAACTAGACATAATGGATCCAGTATGTGTTATTAAAATTTCCATTACTGAAACAAAATACCTAAGACAATACACTTTTAAAGAAAAAGTTTATCTTGACACACAGTTATGAAGATTCTAATCCAAGGTCAAGTGAATTTGTTTATTGGGACCTCTAGCAAGGATGGAACATGAGAGAAGAAAACACAGTATAGCACTCTGCTCATCTTAATCGAGGAAACAGAGATGGAAAAGAGGCTGGGCGTGTCCCTAACAACCCAGCCCCCAAAGACCCTGCTGCTTCTTACAAATAGCCTCACTGTGAGGACCAACCCTTTAAGACCCGGATGGTCCTTTGGAGAACAACTCAAACCGTAATCAATATGTTGTTCAGGGTCTGGATTTTATTCTCTTCTGGGGAAAAGCAGCAGAATTCATGGAGTTGATCTCACTGACCTTTGCCTGTAGACTCTCAAAGGTCTAGAGTTCCTGCTTATCTATGATTGCAGAAACCCTATTCTGAAGCCAGACCCTTGTTTTAGAATCTGAAGCAAATGTCCAGGATGCTCAGGAAGATCTCTTTCTAGATGACCAGAATACCAACCCCCCCCCCCCAAATACATCGGTTATGTGGAATCAGCCCAGCGGCTAACACTCCCACACCACTTCTGTGGCTATTCCCTGCCAGAATCTTACTACTGTGCCTAAGATTCGGTATGACCCAAATCCAGCTTTCTAGTGCAGCTGGCTCCTCTCTCTTACTCTGGATCCTCAAACAGCTGCTATTTCAGCAGCCCTCACCTCTCATCTGTTTCCTCTGCTCAGACAGGCTGCACTTGGAAGAGCCATGTTGTAGAAGATGTTCCAAGGCAGGAAGTTGGGATGGCTGTGGTGAGGGGTCCAGCACTTTCTAAGGACATGCTAGGGCTTAAGCACTGTAAAACATGCCAATCCTGTGTCAGGTCTTTGCTAATAAGTACCCTTTGGCGTCTCAAATGAACAACAGACTGGACAGCTGCTTGATTGACAGCTGGCAGCCTAGCTGCTTTGATCAGGGATTTGTCGGCAAAGCTACTTCTTGGACCATTATCACAGCACGCCAGTCACTTTAGACACTTCATGGTGGGCAAGACAAGCCTCAGTGAACTCTACTCATCTTGAAGCTCTTCTTCCTCAGGACAGGATGAGAATATTGCCCAGGGACCTAGCAAAGTATCCATGATTGGTGTAATGAGAGGCATGTTGCTGGTTAATGGAGGAGGGGATTTATGATTGGTTCTTGTACAGTGCTAGTGATGGGTGGACCTGGAGCTGTGCACATATCAGCTGTGACTGGTGGAATTGCAGCCTGTGGTGCTCTCTTGTGGCCATGGAAGCAAGCTGGTCTCAATCTGGTTGGGTCCAGCCTGGAGTTTTCTTTCCTGTGTACTATCCTATGGTGTTGCAACACTAGGCACTAGTGAAGGCTTCTTCGAAGTGGCCTTTTTATTGCTTATTGTATGACAGTGGTCTTTATTAAGGTTGGTGTTACTGAGATAATTAAACAAAGAACAGAGCTGCTCCTGGTGCTTTTACCTAGACAGGCCCAGCAGCTTCCAATGTTTCTGGAAGCAAAAATTTGAGAGCTGGAACCGTAGAGGAGGAGAACCAAAAGCCTGGTTACTGGGAAGGTATTTATTTATTTATTTATTTATTTATTTATTTATTTATTTTTGACAGGGTTTCTCTGTGTAACATCCCTATCTGTCATGGAACTCACTCTGTAGAGCAAGCTGGCCTCAAAATCACAGAGATCTGTCTGTCCCTGCCTCCTGAGTGCTGGTAAGTGTGTGCCACCACCACCAGGCTGAAAGGGTTCTTAAGAACTCTCAAAGCTCGCTGGGCGTTGATGGCACACACCTTTAATCCCAGCACTGGGAGGCAGAGGCAGGTGGATCTCCGTGAGCTCCAGGCCAGTTAGGTCTACAGAAAGAGTTCCAGGACAGGCTCCAAAGCAATACAGAGAAACCCTGTCTTGAAAAACAAAACAAAACAAACAAACAAACAAAAACGTCTCAAAGCTCAAGAGCTGAGTGTTCCAATACCCAGAGCTTGTGACATTAGCTGCTAGCAGCTAGGCTGTGGACACTCAAAGCCCAGAGCACTGTCTCTGACCTGAGCACCAGCCTCCTCTTCTCCTTTGGTCCCTATAGCACTGACCTGTTGCAAAGATCAGGTTAACTTTCCTCAGCAGGTGTCTGGGTTGGTAACACCTCTGATGTTCAGACACTCAGGGCTGCCATCGCTAGGTGAGTGGCCTCTGTTATTTTGTGATCTCCACTCAAATCATACAGAAGGATTCACAGGCAGCCATCTGTGACAGTATGGTTTAACATCATTCAGTAGATTAAACATATGTTTTCCCCTCAAGGCTCACTGTCTGTTATCCAATGCCTGAGCTCATTTGCTTTCCATACATTGTACAGTTTTACAGTTGGTTATAGTTGGGAGGCCCTGCTCAGGCCTCCACTTCCCTGTTAAACATCTTGTTTACAAATCTACTTTATGATGTATGTATCATAGACACGGTGTTCTATAGATTAGCAATTGTTTTTCTGTGAGATAAAAACTGGACTTGCTCACGTCTCAGGCCAGGAATGCCACTTAGCTGTCTACAAAGGCTGGGTAAGGAACAAAAGTCAGTGAATGGAGCGGCACACGTGGGATTTTGCTGACCTGCAAAGCATGTGCCTGACTTAAACAGAGCTGGTGCTCAGCTCCAAGCAAATGCTACTGTGTAGAAATATGGCCCTGGGCCTGAACACCCAGCTGCTGTGGTGTAAGCAGAGTTCCCAGGCAGCAGTGCCTCCTCCTTTCAGTTGAGACTCTCAACTGAAGTCCATTTCCCTCAGTGGCCCAGATGCAGTGATCTCTGTTCTGACCCTTGGTTTATGCTAACTTCACAAAGATACCACCTTGTCTGACAGTAACTGAGTTCCGCTCTGTGGGCCCTCCACCGTGGTGCATATTGGTAGGTAGAGCCGAGGATCTTTCGTTTCTTTAATTCATAGTCTTTGTTCTATTAGTTCATTGTGTCATCAAGGAGGTTCTGTCAGAAAAATTAGTTTTAGTGATGATTATTCTATTTCTTGCTGATCCATAATTTACAAATTATGTGTGTTCTTAACTACCCCTTATACTCAATTTCCTATCCCATCTTACTCTGTTTTATGTTCTTTGAGCTCCTCCTGAATTGTGAAATCAATTCTTGCTAATTTATTATAGAGAATAAAACAATTATGAGGAAATTCCTTCAATTCTTTGTGGCATTATTGTCAGGGCTGATATACTGTAGACACAGGGCCTGGGACCCACAGTACTTTAGGAGCTGAGAAAACTTTGAAGTCATAAAAAGAGTACCTTTGCTTTCAACTAAACTTGGCTGTGAGTTGTGAGTGCAGTTTTTCTTCCCCTTTAATGTTTTACTCAACAACACCAAATCCCTATCCAAAACTCATAGACAATAACAGGTATGTGAGAGAAAACATGTGGTATTTGTCTATCTGATCCAGGATTATATTTATGTATTTATATGTATATATTTATGTGTGTCCATGTGTATGTTTATAAGTGCATATGCATATATTTCTATGTGCACATGTACCTATTTTTGTGTTTGTACATGTGCACATTTATGTGTATGTACAAAAGTATACTTATGCATGTGTATGTTTATTTGTATATGTAACCCTCAAACCCTAACACTCTAACCATAAACCAATGAACCTCATGCTAACCCTATACACTACCCTAAAGCCTAACCAAACCCAGACTAACTCTAATCTTCACCATAAACCTATCCTGCAGGGACTTGGTGATGAGCAATGGAGCTTTAGTGGTAGGTGAGAACTTTTCAAAGCAGGAGCTCTCACAGACCTGGGTGAACTAATTGGGAAATTAATTGTGTCTGTAAGGTGCCAAATGAGAAAAACAGATGATGGCTCTTATCTGAACTACTTAAAAACAAACAAGACTTGTGTTGAGCTGGAGTTTTCAGGGGTAAGAATAATAAAAAGCCAAATACTATATACAATGTTTGTCTTCACACAAGGATTTAAGAACTGTCCAGTAGTTCACTAAATGGGTGAAAGAAACAAGAGATGGGAAAGTCAAATGATCCCCAGTGCACCCCTGCTATGAACAAAGGAGATTACTGAGGTGGGAACCAATGAAGCTGCTCCTATGACAGGGTGCCCAAGGGTGCCTGTGAGTTAGGGCAATAGACACAGCCAGATGCCTCATGTCAAATGACAATCATTATCCCAGTGCTGTGATGGGTACAGTAGCCAAGAGTTTCATGGTGGTTTGGACAGGTGTGGCCCCCATACACTCATAGGTTTGAAGCATTGTTGAAATTGTGATAGACTATGGGGAGTTTTGAAGTTGGATTAAAGACATTTTGCATTATGTTAGGCTACAAGCCTATGGGGATCAGGGACTGGAATGTGGTGGTTTGAATAAGTATGGCCTCCATGTATACTCATGTGTGTTTGCTTGATCCATAGGGAGGGCCTTGGAGGAAGTGTGTCACTATGGAGGCAGGCTTTGAGGTCTCATATATGATCAAGCCACACCCAATGTGACAGCTTGCTTCCTGCTGCCTGTAGATCAAAATGTAGAACTCTCAGCTCCTTTTCCAGCACCATGTCTGTCTGCATGTCACCATGTCCTGCCATGATGACAATGGACTAAATCGCTGAAACTGTAAGCCAGCCCCCACTAAATGTTTTCCTTTATAAGAGTTGCAGTAGTCAGCCGGGCGTTGGTGGCGCACGCCTTTAATCCCAGCACTCGGGAGGCAGAGGCAGGCAGATCTCTGTGAGTTCGAGGCCAGCCTGGTCTACAGAGTGAGTGCCAGGATAGGCTCCAAAGCTCCACAGAGAAACCCTGTCTCGAGAAAAAAAAAAAAAAGAGTTGCAGTGGTCATGGTGTCTATTCACAGCAATAGAAACCCAAACTAAGACACGTACCTAAACATATGGCAACTTCAAAAAGCATACAGGGTAAGGGTTAACAGTGGATGAGTGTGGGAACAAAACAGTGTCGGGGTGGGGGAGGAAAAAACTGTCTTATGGAGGGGCAACTGTCATACCCAAGAGAACCGCTCTACTGCAAGAGAATATTGTGGGGTGATTGCATTGCTGGGTCACACACATTTCTTCCTGACAATTCTCTTGGCCAACTTGTGGATGCTCAGGCTGAAATTCTTGTCACCAGGACACTTACCCTTCTCTCTCCCATCCCTGCTCTCCCTCCCACATGTTCTCAGCTCAGTCCTGTATCTTGCTCTGTCTCTCTTGCCCATCCCCTTACTCTGCTCCTTGCTGCCTCCTTACTAGCTGTGTCTAACCATGACTAACCATGTCTCCTCAGTGTCCCCCTAGGAGCTGCCTGCTTTGTCTCTCCCTACTGGTTTAGTCCTGCAGATACATCAGGCATTTCCCTACACCCCACTGGGCCTCTATCACCCTGGAATCCTCCCACAAGTGGAGTTCCTCTTTGTGACCCTTTTCCCTAAGCCTCTCTTACTACTTCTTAATCACTCTGCTTCTCAAGGACATCTTCCTGCTTGCTCTGCCTCTCAGCTGGCTTTTCTCTCTAACCATGGGCCTTCTCTTTCGAATACTCTTCACCTGCCTCTCTAATCTCTTTTCTTCCTTGGCATCAGAGATTCCATTAAGCCTAGACATCTTGCTATAAATGGCTTGGCTTCTCACAGGTTGTAACAACATCTGCTACAGAACAAATGATCCCCAAATCTTGTATCTCTAAACTTTTTCTGCTCTCCACTCTTAAAAATCTCTTATCTGAGTCTTCTCTGCTCTGCTTGCTCTAGTCCCTCCCTCCGATGACTAAATGATGCTTTGCAAGTGTCTTTTAGGTATGGAAAATACTTAAGTATTGTCACACACTGTTCTACTTTATTTTAAAAAGCTGGCTCTGTTATTGGGACCCCAGCCCCCCACCCCCCAACCCCCCCACCTCCCACCCCCCACTCCAGGCCCAAGCATGCTTGTTTAAAGGATTCATCCAAAATCTTGTCCTGAATCAGGAAAGCACCTAACACCATGACAGAAAGGAGGACAAAACAAAACAGAAAAATACACTGTGTATTTTAAGACAGACAAAAAACAAACTGTTCCCAGTAAGGATTGCTGCTGCTTATTTCATACTCCTCTTGGTTTTAGTTAACTCTCTAAATACTCTCCTTCTCTTCTATCTCTAAAATTTTATCTCAAGATCTGTAAGACTATTGTGTAAACTTCCTAGGGCTCTGGATTTATAGGTTCATTAGGTGTGGTGTACATTTAAAAAATGTAAAATCTGTAACAAAACGTTACTTTAAAATTTGTAAAAAAAAAAAAAGAGTTGATAGTTTAAAAATCTACATCATGCTTATAGGTAACATAGATTCAACTCTTGTTTAGGAAAATAGATGTTTTTAAAAAGAAAAAAAAAGGGGGTGTGTGCCTGATGGGCTCATCTTGAAGTAAATAGCAGCCAGCCCCGCAGCCAGCTTGGCTGGTGTCCTCTTCAGAATAGAAGCAACAATGTGACTAAGAACAACACATGGGATTGGAGAGATGGCTCAGCAGTTAAGAGCACTGGCTGCTCTTCCAGAAGATACAGGTTCAATTCCCAGCATCCACATGGCAGCTCACAACTGTCTGTAACTCCAGTTCCACTGTATCCCACACTCCCACACAGACACATATGCAGGCAAAACACCACTGCACATAAAACGAGTAATTATTTTAAAAGGGCACCCACATGATTTCACGGCCTTTTATAAGCTAACTGAGGCAGTGTCCTTCTAGCCCTCTGCTTATTATTGTATCTCCTTTTGAGACTAAGGAGGCAATAGCAGGTCTCGAAGATATTTCGAGTTAGAATGGATTTTGTATGATTTTCATTCTGAGAATAAAAGCAATGGATGAGGACAAAAATCATGAAGAAGGCTTATGGAAAACCACATATTTTGAAGAATAAAGTATATTTGCTTAAAGTTTATAAATTCCTGAGGTTATAATGTCTACTCAGGTTAACAGAAACTGTCTTAGAGATGCACATCTAACCACGTATGTCCTTGCTGTGTTCAACACCGGGATTCTGGAAAACTTTAGATAAAGAACAGCATATGTTGAATGAATAATGAATATTTGATAAATAAGATTTATAAATTCCTAAGGTCTATTCATGATAGCAGACACTGACTTGAAGATATATGCCTAGTTTCTTTGTCTTTGCTAACTTTGTTAATACTTGGATATTATTTGGACAAACTGAGTCATACAAGAAGCTGTGATAGTCTGCAATGGTGGACTATGAAAGGTCATGAAAGCAAGGTTCCCAGTCTCTCTATGGACTGTATTTGTGGTTTAAAGTTTTACTTGGATGCTAAAGGATCTTCAGTTAAATCTTCAATTCAAATTTTTAAGGCTTAAACTTAACAGGGATAAAACTGAAGCATCCTAATCTTATAAAAGCTACTAACTTGTTGTAAACCACTAGAGATAATGAAGACATGCAAGTTAATGGTCAGTCTCTATAAATGATCAAATTCCTTAATGTGCACAGAACTATGCTTGTAGCCATGTTAAGTACAAATGTAATTAATTTATGGGGACAAGTTTTAGCCTTCTATACATGTTATCAAGGTTAAGCCTGCAACACATAACTAAAAATAAGTAAAGTTTGTTTAAAATCAGGTATATTTGATAGGTTAGATGATGGCCCTCAAACCCCTTAGAGACATCTCCTGAAATGGCATTTAAAGTGTTTAATTAAAATGCTTCCCCTGATAGACAAAAATAGCAGCTTCTGGCAGCAACATCTGAGGCTATATCGAAAGAAGATGGGCAGCAATCAGCTCAAAGATTACTTCAATTGTGGTCATGCTGACCACTGGGCAAAGAACTGCCCCATACCTTCTTTGCCTACCAGCAGGGCCCTGCTCAAATTGTGGACACTGAGCTATAAAAGCCTTGTATTCCTCACATCCAATGCTGACCTCTGGAACCCTACCTGGAGGGAGTGGGCAGCCTGTGTACATGAATAAAAAAGCTTGCTTTAATTATTTTGGTCATGATGATTTGGATCCATGGTCTTTTTCTTCCCATCATTGGGTTTAGCAACTACTGTACTCTGCCTTGCCAAGGTAGGTCAGTTTTCCCAAGTCCTGTGGAGGAGATGCCATGGGAAAATCTCTTAGGCTTTTTGGGTCTGTCAGCCAAAGACTGGTGCTGCCCTAGTAGCTGAAGACTTAATGCTGTCCTGTGCGACAGCCAAAGACTGACAACCTCTGCCCCAACTAAGCCATCAAGATTACCATGGAGGAGCATAGGCTAGCTGTCCAGGTAGCAGGAAAATCTCTGTCATTTTCATTGATACAGAGGCCATTATACTTCCTGCTCAAATTTATCCTTCTCAGAACTCTGACGGTGTTGGTGACTAGCCCTAGCTTTACCAGTTTAGCAACAGCAAACAAATCCATTGGTCTACCTGTCTATTTTTGTGCCAATACCAGGCTGTTTTCAGGGCTGCAGCTCTATAACAGAGCTAAAGTCAGGGATGGTGATGCCTCTAGAAGTTCCTCTATTGTACAGGATTGTTTTGGCTCTCCTGGGTCTTTTGTTTCTCCATATAAAGTTGATTATTATTCTTTCAAGGTCTATGAAGAATTGTGCTGGTATTTTGATGGGGATTGCGTCAAATCTGCAGATTGCTTTTGCCAAGATTGCCATTCTTACTATGTTGATCCTACCTATCCAAGATCATGGAAGATCTTTCCATTTTCTGGTATCTTCTTTAATTTCTTTCTTTAAAGACTCAAATTCTTGGTATACAGGTCTTTCACTTGTTTGGTTAGCATTACCCCAAGATATTTTATGTTGCTTGTGGCTATTGTAAAGGGTGTTGTTTCTCTGATTTCTTTCTCAGCCCATTTATTGTCTGTATATAGTAGGGCTACTGATTTTTTGAGTTAATCTTGTATCCTGTCACTATGCTGAAGGATTTATCAGCTGTAGGAGTTCCCTGGTAGAGTTTTTCAGGTCACTTATGTAGACTATCATATCATCTGCAAATAGTGAGAGTTTGACTTCTTCCATTCCCCTTGTATCCCCTTGATCTCCTTTTGTTGTCTTATTGCTCTTGCTAGAACTGCAAGGACAATATTGAAGAGATATGGAGAGAGTGGACAGCTTTGTCTTGTTCCTGATTTTAGATGTGTCACATTGAGTTTCTCTCCATTTATTTGATGTTGGCTGTTGGTTTGCTGTATATTGCTTTTTATAATGTTTAGATATGTTCCTGTTATCCCTGATCCCTCCAAGACCTTTATCATGAAGGGTTGTTGGATTTTCTCAAAGGCTTTTTCAGCATCTAGTGAGATGATCATGTGATTTTTCTTTTGCAGTTTGTTTATATGGTGGATTACTTGGATGGATTTTCATATGTTGAACCACCCCTGCATCCATGGGATGAAGCCTACATGATCATGGTGGATGATTTCTCTGATGTGTTCTTGTGTTTGATTTGCCAGTATTTTATTATTTTTGCATCAATGTTCATGAGGGATATTCATCTGTAGTTCTTTTTCTTAGTTGTGTCTTTGTGTGGCAAGGTAATTGTAGCCTCATAAAAAGAGTTTAGCAATGAACTTCCAGCTTCTGTTGTGTGGAACAGTTTTAGGAGTATTGATATTAGCTCTTCTTTAAATTTCTGGTAGAATTCTGCACTGAAACCATCTGGCCCTGGGCTTTTTTTTTTTTTTTTTTTTGGTTGGGAGTCTTTGGATGTCCTATTTCATTAGGGGTTATATTGTTTAAATTGCTTATCTATTCTTGATTTAATTTTGGTAAGTGTTATAAATACAGAAAAATGTTTATTTCCTTTAGATTTTTGAATTTTGTGGAGTACAGGTTTTCAAAGTATGACCTGATGATTCTCTGGATTTCCTCAGTGTCTGTTGTTCTATCCCCCCTTTCATTTCTGATTTTGTTAATTTGCATGTTCACTCTCTGCCTTTTGATAAGTTTGGATAAAGGTTTGTCTATCTTGTTGATTTTCTTGAAGAACCAACTCTTTGTTACATTGATTCTTTGTATTATTTTCCTAGTTTCTACTTTATTGATTTCAGCCCTCAATTTGATTATTTCCTGGTATCTACTCCTCCAGGGTGAGTTTGCTTCTTTTTGTTGTAGAGCTTTCAATTGTGCTGTTAATTCTCTAGTGTGACTATTCTCCAATTTCTTCATGTGGGTACTTAGTGCTATGAACTTTCCTCTTAGTACTACTTTCAAAGTGTCCCATAAGTTTGGGTATGTTGTGTCTTCATTTCCATAGAATTCTAGGAAGTCTTTAATTTCTTTATTTTTCCTTGACCCAGGAATGGTGCAATTGCTCATTGTTCAATTTCTATGAGTTTGTAGGGTTTCTGCAATTTGTGTTGTCGTTGAATTCTAACTTTAAAGCATGGTGGTCTGATAAGATACTGGGGCTTATCCCAATTTTTTTTTGTCTTACTGTGTTGCTGAGGATGTGGTCAATTTTAGAGAAGATTCCATGTGGTGCTGAGAAGAAGGTATATTCTTTTGTGTTTGCATGGAATATTCTATATATGTATGTTAAACCCAGTTGGGTCAAAACTTCTGTTAGTTCTTTTGTTTCTTCATAAAGTTTCTGTCTGGTGGTCCTGTCTAGTGGTGAGAGTGGGGTTTTGAAGTCTCCTACTATAAGTGTGTGAGGTTTTATGTGTGATTTGAGTTTTAGTAATGTTTCTTTTACAAATGTGGGTGCCTTCATATTTGGGGCACAGATGTTCAGAATTGAGACTTCATCCTGACGGATTTTTCCTGTGATGAATATGAAATGACCTTCTTCATCTCTTTTGATTGATTTTAGTTTGAAGTCTAATTTGTTAGATATTAGGATAGATACAGCAGCTTGTTTTTTGGGTCCATTTGATTGGAAAATCTTATCCCAACCCTTTATTCTGCAGTCTTTGAAGTTGAGGTGTGTTTCTTGTATGCAGCAGAGGGATGGATTCTGTCTTCATATCCATTCTGTTAACCTGTGTCTTTTTATAGGCAAGTTAAGACCATTAATATTGAGGAAAATTAAGGACCATTGAGTGTTAATTCTTGTTTGTTTTCAATTTGTTGTTGGTGGTGGTATTGTGTATAGATTTACCCTGTTTTTTCTTTTGGATTTTGGTAAATTGGGATTATCTGTTGCCTATGTTTTTGTGAGTGTAGTTAACTTCCTTAGGTTGGAGTTTCCTTCCAGTACTTTCTGTAGGGCTGGATTAGTGGATATGTATTGTTTAAATCTGGTTTTGTCATGGGATACCTTATTTTCTCCATCTATAGTGATGGGTATAGTAGTCTGAGCTGGCATCCATGGTCTCTTAGTGTTTATATAATATCTATCCAGGACCTTCTGGCTTTCAGAGTTTCTATGGAGAAGTCAGGTATAATTCTGATAGGTTTTCCTTTATATGTTACTCTGCCTTTTTCCTTTGCTGCTCTTAATATTCTTTCTTTATTCTGTATGTTTGGTATTTGATTATTATGTGGCAAGGGGGCACTTTTGTGGTCCACTCTATCTGGTGTGTTCTGTAGGCTTCTTGTACTTTCATTGGCATGTCTTTCTTTAGGTTTGATAATTTTCTTCTATGATTTTGTTGAATATGTTTTCTGTACCTTTGAGTTGGGTTTCTTCACCTTCTTCTGTACCTATTATTCTTAGGTTTGGCCTTTTCACAGTGTCCCATATGTCCTGGACATTTTGTGTTTGGGATTTGTTGGACTTAAGATTTTCAATGAATCTATTTGTCCTAGTGTATCTTCAACACCTGAGATCCTCTCTTCCATCTCTTGTATTCTGTTGGTTATGCTTGCATCTCTAGTTTTGTATCATTTACCCATCTTTTCTAATTCCAGCATTCCCTCAGACTGACTTATTTTATTGTCTATATTTCAGCTTTCAAACCTTGCACTGTTTGAATTGTTTCTTGTAATTTTTTGTTTGTCTTTTCCTCCATTTCTTGAATTTTTTTTCTTCCATTTCTTTAAAGGATTTTCTCATCTCCTCTTTTAGGGTCTCTATCATCTTCATTAAGTTGTTTTTAAGGTCATTCTCTTCTGCTTCATCTGTGTTTGGATATTCAGGTTTTACTGGTATAGAGTCTCTAGACTCTGGTGGCGTCATATTAGTTTTTCTATTGTTGAATGTGTTCTTATATTGTCGTCTTCCCATTCCTTCTTCCAGTGGGTGCAAGCAGGTCCAATACTCTGATGGGTCTCGAGGTGGGTGCAAGCAGATCTGAGACACTCCCTCTCCTGGTGGGTGGGGGCAGGACTAGCACAGCGATGCCAGCAGACTCTGGATTTCTTGGTCCACTTGGAGCGAGTCGACCTGCCTGCAGTCCCTAGGCCAGAAGATCCCAGAGTCCAGTTGTTTTCTTTATAGAGATTTAAAAGTGCTTCTCACTGCACTGAGAACATCTCTGTCCACTCTTTGAATGCCCATCCCTCTGAAGAGAGGAAAGAGTGTTCATGCTTTTAGCCCAGAAGCATCCTTTTGGGTCCTCAGGTTTTTGCGATGCCTCAAAGGTGTGAGTTTACAAGCTCCTTAACTGCCTTCCTACAATGAAGATTTCAGTGCCGATTACAGACAGTGGTCAAGTTAGATGTCTAAAAATGTATTTATTTTTATAAGCTTTAAAAAAATCATGTAAGCTTCAGGAAGTCAGCACTTGGCCCCACCTGTCACAGGTCAAATGGACTCCAGATAAGTCGTATACTGTATTCCAGCTTAAGCTTTCCTGCCCACTGCCTATTTTCTTTCCCAACCACCAGCAGAACAGGCGAGAAGATTCAAGTGTTAAAGTGTTTGCCTTTTAAAACTTCCATTTCGAAAAACCAAAAAATAACATAAAACTTCTATTTGTGCTTCTGACCCTATTTAAAAAATCAAATTAATTTTGGCTTAGAATTTAGAGTTTCCAACCATTTTTGAACACATTTCGGAAATTTTGTCCTATTTGTGTGAAGCAGTGTTTTAAGCAATTATAAGTATAAAATCGAAATATCAACTCTGACATAATGCTCTCCCCTCTGTGTGCATATCAATATTCAGCTAAGATTTAATTCTTTGTATAAAAATGATCAAACATGGGCTAGAGAGAAGGCTCAGGGGTTAAGAGCACTGGGCTGCTCTTTCAGATGACCTGAGTTCAATTCCCAGCAACCACATGGTGGCTCAAAAACATCTGTAATGAGATCTGGCTACCACTTCTGGCCTGCAGACATACATGCAGACCAAACACTGTAAGTAAATAAATGAATCTTTAAAAAAAAATAATCAAACATTTTCAGTTCATTAGCATGCAAACTTGCTTTAATCTTTAATAACTGGAAATGTATATGTAACAGTTGTTTTAAAATAAATCTCCTTATGATTTACTCTTCAGTAATTTTGTTCATGGAAGGCAGCTTTATTCTTCTGACTTGCTTGGGTACAAATATCACAGGATGTTCATGGGGCATGTACAGCATTGCCCACCTCCCTGCTTACAATGAGTGTTTTTTTATTTTATTTTATTTTATTAGTTCAAATTAGGAACAAGCTTGCTTCAGATGTGAATCCCTTCTCCCTCTCCCTCCCCTCCCTCCCAAATCCCACCTGCCCCTAGCCATCCCCCCTCCACTCCCCAGGCAGGGTAAGGCCCTCAAAAGGGGCTCCCCAAAGTCTACCACATCATCCTGGGCCAGACCTAGGCCCTTCCCCATGTGACAAGGAGTATTTTATATACGTATTTTATATATGTATGTCCCCAGATCTTGTAAAAGTGCCCTGGTAAAAAGGGGCTCAGGAGTGGAAAAAGTTTGAGAAGCATTATGCCAGGACAAAGGACCACTCTGCCTGTCAAAGGTGATCAGCGTTAAGTCTCAAACCCAGAACAAATGGCTGAGGTGCCTGTTTTTAACACATATACTGGACCTGGCATCCAGGTTCTCCCAGCATTGTTCAGTCCCTACCTGTTACAGGGTACGGTTGGCGTGGCCCACTCTCTACCCTGAACTCTCCAGCCCAGAGGCTGGGCTGCCCTTCCCCCACAGGCTCTTCCCTATAGAATTCAGACATTCTGTTTGCCCACCCCTTTTCTACCTTTGGCCTCCTGGCTGCTACCCCTATTTCCCTTCTCTCCCCTTTCTGTTGCTCTCTCCCTATCACCACATAGCCCAGCTCAGCCTGGTCATATCCACTCTGGACTTTCCCAGATATTCCTGCCTCTGACCACATATCTACAATAAACTCTCACCTCCATATGCCTGGGAGCAGTCATGTCCTCCTTTCCTTCCCTTCCCTTCCCTTCCCTTCCCTTCCCTTCCCTTCCCTTCCCTTCCCTTCCCTTCCCTTTCCTTTCCTTTTTCTTTCTTCTTCCCTCCTCCTCTCCTTCCTTCTCCTCCTCCTCCTCCTCCTCTTCTATTCAATCAGGAGTTTTCCAGGTAAAGCAGCGTGATGTATAAAATCATAACTGTACTTAACCTTTTGTATCTGACCACAATTCTTTTCTTCTGCTAAAATACAGCCACCCAAAAACATACAGGAAATTTCTTGGGCATGTTAAGAACCACCGAAACTCTTTTGCCCACATTCCAGAACCACGTTCCTTGGAGCTCCCCCTTCCCTCAACCCCTACCCCATCTTCAATGACTCGGCACCAATGGCCCTGGCACTGCCTTATTTTCCCCAGGGTATGGCATGCTCCATACCCCCTATAACGCCATCATGGCTTGGACTGTTGCTGATCCCATCCCTGCTCAGAGGCAGTCCCCCTCCCCCAATAAATCTCTTGAGTGAGGTTTGTGGCATGGTGTGATTTTTGTGGTGTTCCTTGCCCCCACCCCACACCCATAGCCAAGATACTCTTTCACTACAAAACCCTTTCAAAAAGGTTCTTATTTTCCCATTACAAAAAGTGCTGAGATTAATTCAGTCTGGCCAGGACTTCCTGAAATAAATGAAGCAATGTGTAAGGCTACAGAGAACATGCATGAAGCAAATCTGCAACCAACTATCTCCATTCAAAACTATTAGGGAACATTTAGGATGTGAGGTCAATCTGGCTGTGGCATATGCCGTCTCATGAATTGCCAGGGTTAATTTGGCTGACCTAGCTAGCTAGACTGGTGTCCTCTCTCTCCCTTACCATACTTTGTGCATCCCTCCTGAGGCTGCATGCTCAGTCAAAGAGAACAACCTTCCCCCAACTAGAGAAAGACCCGTCTTCAGTCAATAATATACTAGTTCCCCTAACAGAACTTCAAACAAGCTTTCAAGGGACTACTTAAGTGGGACCAGTAAGAATGAAAGAACTTCAGTACATGGTAACTCAATTCAAATGCTTACACCAAGAGATTGGACCAAACTAATCCAGCCTTGCTTTCAGAGAGGATAAAGACTGTGTCCTAAGTCGTCACAACATCCCTCTCTACAAACTTATACTACAGTATCTGCCTGCGAAAAGCTCATTGTTGACAGGAAAACGTGCTATGCTCTAACCAACACCTAACAGGTCCCTGGCCTCACTTTCTTGAAGTTATTTCACAAGTTTCCTGGGAAATACATAAAACATCTTTCCACAACAAATTGTGGAGGGGTTAACAGGACAAAGAAAGATTCCATCAAGTCCAACTTGGGAAATAAATGAGGAAAAGGCCAGTTTCCAAGACTCTGCAGGAAGACACAGTCCAAATAAACCAAGTACTTGAAGCTGTTTTTGCACTGAGACCACAATATAACTAAAAGCCAGAAAGAAGAATAAAAAAAAGCACTAGCATTTCTGTTTCCATCTTGTATCTTTCTCCTTTACTTTGGGTCATGTGGTCTATCTAGAACTGGCAGTATCTAGCCTACCTCATTCAGTCAAGAGAAGAGTAGCCTATGACATCTTACAGTCGGATTTTTAGAATGTCTTGTTCCAGACACCCCTAAAGAGTACCTAAAGGTACCCAATCATCCTAACCTTGGATCTCAGGTACAGTAGAGGTTCTAAGATCAGACTCTCCTTAGAGGAAAGCAATTATCCACCATGATGAAACTGCACCCAGGAAAGTAATCATCTACTAAGAACCAGTTTGTACCTTTAATGAATTTTATAGATCTAGAATTGACACAATGACCAACTAGACTACACCCCTTGATGAGGACTTAATATGACTACCTCTCCCCCCATTCTCCCAGTTCTTTCTCTATTTAAGGCTGATATTGTATCAATGCCCAGAAGATGAACTTGGACCCCTTTAGGTTTTCCTGCACATGGATTAAATCTCTTTTTCCCACCATTCCTTGTATCTCTGGCATATCGAGAAAGTTGGCCAACACCTAATTCTGTTTTTTTGGTTTTTTTTTTAAGATGGCAGTGGCCAAAAAAAAAAAAAAAAAAAACAGGGCTGGAGAGATGGCTTAGAGGTTAAGAGAGCACCAGCTGCTCTACCAGAGGTCCTGAGTTTAATTCCCAGCAACCACATGGTGGCTCACAACCATCCGTTAATGAGATCTGGTGCCCTCTTCTGGTGTGCAGATATACATGGAAGCAGAATGTTGTATACGTAATAAATAAATAAAATCTTAAAAAAAAAAACGATGTTACAATTAGACAGCTGCTACATATACTGCTGTTCTCATCACACACCACCTGGCTGACTCTTTGTCCTTCCTCACTTAGTAATGGTGCCCATAGTTCACATGCCACATCTCGTTTTAAGAGTCAAAACAGTCAGATCACTGGGCACAAGCCAGAATGGTGCTGTGCTCCTTCTTCTAGTACTTACACAGTAAAATCTGCTCAGAGTCTTCAAAGGACACCCTACTGTATCTGCCTCTTAATAGCAACATTAGTAGGAATTCAAGAGAGAAAAGAGCCAAGGAATAAACTCCAACCCCCTGCACTTGACCACCCCAACAACTGGGAGAACAGGCAGAGGTGTGACGTATACAGAGGCCATGTGTCCCTGCTATGTACCCCAGTGGGCATGTGACACCAACGACACTCTAGGAGGTATATATAGTCTTTGAGCCAAAGGGACTTGGCCAGGGACTGATGTCTTTTTAGGCTCTTGACTTTTAAGTAATCAGCAGTACAACAGCAGCCACCATGAGAACCTGTAGCTCAGCAGTGAATCTCCTAGTGGTCTTAAGAGCTGCAGAGCCCAAGTCACCCACTCACACTGGGCACTGGAGGATTATGAGTTTGAACAGTCTTTTCCTGCCTGCACAGCCCCCACTGTAGTGTCTTCTGGGAACTACAGGGCACCAACACCCCTCCTGCATCAAAGGATTCTGGGTAACATTGCTCTGCATGATCTGACCAATTTTCACCCTGGGATCTGCAGGGTTCCAGGTGATGCTCACCCTGTTTGTCAAACCACATCTCATGCTTGTATTTAACCCAGGGCTCACAAGCACATGGTTGAAGTTCTCAATTTTTCTTGAACCTTCCTGGCAGTGCACCCTCTCCACCGACGCACCGAGACACACTGCCCTCAGGTACCACCCAGCAGCATCCTGGGTTTTGATTTTGAATTTTTTTGGTTGTTTTTATTTAATCCAAGGACTTTGCTTTATACAAAAAGTCATTGTAGAAACAAGAGCAGAATCCAAAGTTTGGTTTGTAAATATTATTCAGGCAGCAAACTAGTCAAGGGACTTGTTTTTTTTTTTTTTTTTTTTCAAAGTAGATCCCATTAGTGTTGCATGATTGGATCTCTCTCTCTCTCTCTCTCTCTCTCTCTCTCTCTCTCTCTCTCTCTCAACACTGTTAAATATAAAGTTTTGCAACAAACCTTCAATTTATATCAAATATAATTAAAAATTAACAAATGAATACATTGTATCAAAAGTACGAAGATATACATTTCATGCGCATACTTGTATAATGTATATATGGATATATTTTACATGCACACATAACTTGTTCAAACTACAGCCACTGCTTGACAGGTTCCAGATGCAGACAGCTGGTTGTTGCATTTCAAATTTGGCAACTCACTATGAAATTTCAGGGGGAACACACAACAGCTTGAGAAGAGACAGTACAGAAACAAACCCAAAGTCAGGAAACAAGACACCATGTCTCCTTTCCCTGATTCTTGTGATTTTCATGTATACCAATGCCTGGAAGAAAAGTCAGCTACACTAATGTGGGGTAAAGATGATTCCCAACCTAAGACTGTCTGGAGCAGCTGTGGTTCCACACAAAGTGTATACACCCAACACTCAAGAGAACAAGGGCTGGGCTTGGAACAGAGACAGAACGTCAGTATCAAAATGCACATCCTTCTACTTTGCAACATAGGTGCAGTCACATGCACAGTCCAAGGTTCCTGTTTAATTTTACCCTACTGGAATAAAATACTCTGTTATCGTTAAAGTTTCAGGGTATTGTGCCTTCATATAAGGAAATTCTATAAAAGGTTTGGTCACAATCATGCTGAAACCCTAGACCAAGTGGTGGTCTTGTGTTTTGTTTCTAGTAATGTGTCTTTTGTTGCATAGCCCTATGGTTGACAATAGCCACTCACTGAACACACCTACACACACACACACACACACACACACACACACACACACACACACGCCCAGCTTCTGTGAGAAACATGGGGATAGAAGCCAACAATCCCACAAAAAAGTCATCAGAAATTTCAAAACACAGAGAACACACCCGAGGAGTGCCTGCCTGCCTATGAGCAACCTTCCTCTAGTGGCCTCCTAGCCATCTGTGCACACCACACACCTTCCTGGGTATGGGTTTTCCCTTTGCAAAGTAGCCATGACTGCTGCCTCCCAGGATCTGGGGTCAGGAACCCTACTAGGCTTTAGACACCCAGACTCATTCCAGGACCTGTTTCCTTCCTGCCTGTTTCTTGTTATGCTGCCAGCGAGGGTATCTCCCTCCTGCCCTATTCCCCTCTTCATTAGCGCTTAGCGCTCTTCAGCATTCAGGGAAAACTAGTTTGCTTGTTTGTTTGTTTGTTTGTTTAACACAATAGAGATGATACCCTACTTGGCAGGCATCCCGTCCCTGAGAATCAGATTAAAAAAACAGATTGAAAATGCCTCATGCAAGCACACACTCTGCTACTCTGTGGCTTCTTCTTCGGAA
Source organism: Cricetulus griseus (assembly GCF_003668045.3). NCBI lineage: Eukaryota > Metazoa > Chordata > Mammalia > Rodentia > Cricetidae > Cricetulus > Cricetulus griseus. Next base: position 135,943,038 of record NC_048599.1, read on the forward strand.
CCCATCACTCAGGGGAGGTGCATGGGCGCAAGGGCTGCTTCTCTGCCATGCTGCTGGACATTGTCAGTGTTCCCTACGACACAAGCCCCAGTGTGGCTCTGAGCAGTTCCCACCCAATCCACTTGATAGTTCACCTCATACATGAAGCTCAGAGCCAGAGATCAGGCACTTGGTTGAGCAGAGGAGCCAGGGGCATTGGGGACTTCCGGGGCAGGGTAGAATCCATACAGGAACATCACACACAAGTCACAGAAACAGTGCAAAACAGAGACCTTCCTACATGTTGATTTTTTTTTAAGTTACATGAACATTTCCTTCCCTGTTTTGTTTTCTGCTTTTCTAGATCAACTATATAGAAATGACAAACAGTGAAAGGTGTTGTAACTGAAAACCAGAGTCAATAGCATAAACATTCTCCAGATTTGGTCCCTATTATGGTGACAGTAAGGTGAAAGGCGGGGCCTTGAGTGCATCTCTACATACATGTGCTGTTTGACTCTAAGACCAACAATAGACATGAGATGACTGATGCTGCCAGGTGCTGCCAGGCCACAGTTGGACTCCTTTCCTTGCTTTCAGGTGCACCCTATCCTCCATGACACACATTCGGACAAACAATACTCTTCATGAGACTCAGACCTCCTAAGAAAGTCCCAAGTACCCACCCTGAATGCTGGAGGCCATGACATAGGATTTGGATTTGCTGGGTCCATCTCAACTCAGCTACCTCCTGCTTAGGATCCAACATCTGGCATGGAACCCAGGAAGGCAGTACACAGGAGGATAGACAGAACCATATCCCTCTAAGAAGGGCTTTATTAGTCCATCCAGTGTAAAAGGGAGGGAGGGAGAGAAGCAGGAGCCTCCACCACAGAGGCCACGATGTGAGGACCCTCCTCCCAGGGCTGTGGCTCCACAGCCCAGAGCGGATGATAAAACTCATCAACTGGAACCCGCACCCACAGAGCTGGTGCATGGGTGGTCATGGTGCAGCTAGCACCAGTGGTCCTGGTCTGGGTGGTGGTAGCTGTGCCGCGCCCGGACGCCGGTGCTGAGTCCCAAAGTGCAGTGGTAGCCATTGGGCACACGCCGGAGAGGGTGGGATTGGGAGGTGAGGGAGGACACGTAGGAAGTCCTGGAGGAGCGGCCAGAGTTGGTAGCCACTGCCTCTTCAAAGGTGAGTGTATCCTCAGGCAGGGTGTGGGCAGAGGCCTCACTGTCCAGACGCTGCCCTAGGTAAGGGTCAGAGCCAATGCGAGAGCCAGGCGCTAGAGGTTGGCTCAGGGGCTCTTTCTGGAGCAGGGCATTGTGTTCAGAAAGGCCGCGGCTGAGACGGCCAGGGGAGAATGCTGGGAGGCCACTCTGACCCCCAGCAAAGTGGACAGGCGAGGAATTGGCGGTCTTGTAGGTGATGCTGGGGCGTGGGGTCAGGGGAGTCTGGGGGAGCTGCCTCCGTCCACCTCGGCCCGGGGTGCTAGCACCAGATGTTGACATCAAAGGGCTCCCATTAACAGAACCACTGCCCTACATGAAAAAGGTAACAGCAAATAAAAATAAAAACCACATTAAACAACACAGCACACAGAAAATACAGGCATCATCATGAAGGGATGCAGGGCCGACGCAAGGCTAACAGAGGGGGAGCAGGAAGGAGAGACACACTGATCAGGTGCTAGAGCCCCAGAGTCAGGAAAATAAAGCAAGCCGTTAGAATTAAGTGCTGAGGAGGATTTGGGGCAACCGACCCAGGGATGCGGTGGTGGCCGGAAAGGCAGGCTTGAGCTGGGGAGCAAGGCACGGAGGGTGCTCAAAGGTCTGAGGAAAGCAAAGCCAGAACACGTGAGCCATTCCGCCCTGCGTGGTTACCTGTGGGTGCGGTCCTGGCTCTAGTGCCGCAGTTGGAGATGTGGGGTGGCTACTGAGGGAGGGCTTGAGTTGTGGGGGCTCCCGACTCCCAAAGCGGTCACAGGAATAGAAGCGCTGCTTGTCTGAAGAAGAGGACGAAGGCTGCCTCCGCTCCTGGGACCTTCCTCGCTCCTGCTTGCGCTCCCGTCGGCAGCCTGTGGATCCTTCTCCTTGGGGCAGGCCAGACCCTGTAGCACTGCTTGGTGCTGGCCAAGAACAAGAGAGGTTAGCTCAGCTGAGTCCTGACAGAGCATGGTAGAGACCTCTGGCTCTAGATCTACATAGTCTCCTGGAGCTAAGTGTCAGACTCTGTGCCTGGTCCTTGCCTGGTCCCCAGAACTGGAACTCATACCCCTTTCTGCTATGGGTAATTCTGGGACCATATGGAACACCAAGGAAGATGGTCCTGTGGACGGCTAGACTCTATCCCAAACCAGGCCATAGCCACTTAGGAGGCTTCCCAGACCCCGTACACGCACCACCTTCTGTGTCAACAGACAGGCTGGGCCCCTTTTCCAGGGACCTCTGCTTCTTTTCCCTGCGCCGGTGGCAGCGGTGATGGTGGTGATGTGATGTCTGGCTAGGGGGAGGCCGGTCCAGGACTGTGTTGCAAAGATGAGTCCCGTGAGGGCGTGGAGCCAGGGTGGAGATGGAGCGCTTCATGGGGCTGGCATCAGGGGCAGGCTGCAGACAAAGGACAAGGGATGAGGAGGGACATAGCCTGCGTCAGCAGGGGGCAATGAGAGACCAGGAGGAGACAGAGTTCCTAGTAGGCAGGCTAAGGAGAGGATCCACAGATAAGTAATAAAGATGGTGAATCTCCAAAATGACCAGCTTTTTCCTCGGGCTCCTAAAACAAAAGCCCTGTGAGCCTTTTCTCTCCAGCAGCAGGTCTTGCTGATGGACGGCACAGTAAAGATCAGATGTGTTACACACAGTTGTAGGTCAGAGGGAAACTCTTCAGAGACTGAAGCTTCAGCTGTCAAAAGCAGTGTGGATCTTTCAGTCTCCCCAAGTTGCCCTTCTGCTTTGCTGAGGGTCTTTCCCCCTGCATATCACGTGTACATCTGCTGCACACGGGCATCTCCCCACCCCATAAATGCTTTTCTTCAACTGCTGATTCACCCTGCTGTTGTCTGTGGTGCTGGAGATTTCTCCACTGCTACCTGGTGTGCCCACGATCTTTTCTTCCTTTTTAATTCTTTAACTGGCAGAGGAAATGAACCTGATCAAGACCCAGTCAGGTCAGAAGGAGCCACATCTGAGCATCACTCCGGACAGGCAGCCTGGAAGCAGGGCTGCTTCATGTGGGTCCCGCTGGAGGTGTCCAAGGAGAGGGGTTGCTGGTTTGAGGAACCCCAGAGTGATTCATGTCTGGCTATAGGGGGATTATTTCTTCTGGTCCATCTTGAGGACTGACTCATATCTCCCCCACCCACGCCACACCATGACATATAAACTGCTGTGGGGCTTGGCCATAGCCACCTGAATGTTAAATGCCAGAAGGAAGCACCTTAGCCTTTGACACCATGGGGTGGGGCCACAGGACAGAAGAGAAAACAGAAGGGAGGGGCGGGGGTGGGGGGTGGGATGGGATGGCATGCGCTGTAGGCTACCACCATGAGGAAGCACTGTAAAGTGAAAACACAGCAGGCGGGGAGGAGACAAGGTTGCAAATAGAGAACACATGAAATATCCGTGACCATAGAAAGAAGAAGGGACAGAGCCAGGAGGAGAGCCACACAGGTCAGGGCAGGTTCTAAAGACTCAGATCAACCCACAGCCCCTTCTTGGCTTCAAAAGTGGGAATGCCATGGACACTTCTCTGTGACCTTGAGAAAGCAGCTTGTCGATTCTGAGGTCAGGCATCTGGCTTCTAGTTCAATGTGCCTAATGAGAAAACCCTCACAAGAGTCCAGAGAAGGAATAGGGATTCAGGGATAGGGCAGGATGGACCAACCCAGAGCCTCAAACAACAGAAGGGCAGACTGAGGCACGAGCCATCACTACCTGTTCTGTAGTATCTGTTAGAGTAGACACAGAGGAGGAGAAGATGGACAACAGCTGGAGACAGTGGAGCTGAGAGTATGGGAGCCAGAAGAACACCTAGGATAGTAGAGTCTTGGGGACAAGAGCTAGAAGACATTAGAATTAGGAGGACCAGAGCTGGGATGAAGACAACAAAGCTGGAGACACAGAACTCAGAGATTAATGCCTCTTTCGGTGACCATAGAACTGTCCTGGTGAAGCAGGCACCACATCCCATGAAAGAAAGATGTGTCCAAAGTAGCGCAGGTAGGTGACTTCGGGCTGCCGACTGCTTCTCTCTACCCGCAGTCTCCTCTCACGGTGTACGTCATCAAGAGCCCTCCTCCATCGACACCTCACCCTCCCACAGCCCAGACCCTTCCAAGACAACACACCTGTGTTTCTGCCGCCAGGCGTGGCATAGAGGCAGCTCGGCCTTGGCTCTCCAGACCAGGCTGGGGCTCCCCATCAGGACCTCTCAACGTCATGTTCTGCATCTGAACATCCACAGCCTGGAGGAGGGCAGCCTCTTCAGTTACACATCACAGAGCCATCTAGCCCCACTCACGCCCATCTCACCTGCTCCAATCTGACCATGTCTTCCACCTCCCATACCATTTGACCCCATCCTCAACTCATCCCCAGCCCCACCTCACAATCCTCATCCCCATTCACACCTCCCCATCTTACTTGCTCCTCATCTGGCTTACACTGCCTGCCCCGATCTCACAAACCCCTCCAGGGAGGGCTCACCAGTTTTCCTGGCTGCCCCACAGGGATCTCTGCAGAATGGCCACGTTCTAGGGGTGCTCTGGCCTCATAAAGTGCATCCTGGGTCCTCTGTGTGCCCCAGGACAGTGACTCCTTGATGCCGCTTTCCTGGGTTTGTCTGGAGAGAGAAATGTTCTGAGGGGTTGGAGCACTGCTATTACTGGGAATCTCCATCAGCCATAGTCTTGGCATCCCAGCTCTAGCATAGCCCCTAAGCTGAGATCTATCACAGAGCATGGGCTCTAAATAGTTCCTGAGGGTAGAGGACTTGAAAGACATTCTGAGGAAAGTCAGGTCCATCATTCCTCAGTCTGGGGGAAAGCAGCATGTTCTCCAACCCTGGCATCGGTTCTTCTGTGATATGGGCATCAGGCATCTGCCACAGACCCCAGTGGGAAGGGACAAGGCCACACAATGACTATGTGGGAAAGCTTGGGTATACAGGCAGCAGCTAAAGGAACTCCACAATCTTTCCCGGGCTTCTTCCCTCAGAAGTTCCTTGCTGGCGGCTCTTCCTTACACCTGCCTCTCCACCACAAAGACCCACTCAGTGTTCCATCAACTTCTTGGTCACCAGATTATATGTGCCCTCAGCACCTGTCCCTCACCATGCCTGCTCCTCAGTATACCTGGGGTGTTCATATTCAGGGCCAGACTCCCACACAGCACCAATTCTTCCACAGCAGCCCCTCTGAAATGACCTCATTTACATCCTACGGGTCGAGTGAAACTTGAGCACAGTCCGTTTAGCACATTCAGCATAGAGCCAGATCTGTCCTTGTTGGGCATTTTTTTTTTTAAACAAGAATCACCCATTGTCCTCTGGAAATATTGCAGGAGGCCATCTCACCTCAATGACTCTTGAAGTAAAACCAGAAAAAGGGGGGGCAAGCTAAACCCTGGGGCACTGCCAGCCCTGAGGTTACAGCACAGCTCAGACATCTGCTGGGACATCTGACTACAGTGGTATGAATGAAAATGGTCCCCACAGATTCAAAGGGAGTGGCATTATTGGAGACGTGGCCTTGCTGAAGGAAATGTGTCACAGGGGTTAGGATTTGAGGTTTCAGAAACCCAAGCCCGACCTAGTGTCACTCTCTCTCTCTTCCAGTTGCCTGCTGATCCAGATGTAGAACTCTCAGCTTCTCCAGCACCATGTCTGCCTGCACGCTGCCATGCTCCCACCATGACGATAATGGACTAAACCTCTAAACTGTAAGAAGCCAGCCGTGGTCATGGTGTCTCTTCACAGCAATAGAAATCCTAACTAAGATACTCATCTTGAATGAAAGTTCTAATTGCTGTATTTAAAGATTATAATCATCAAAGTACCAGAAGCTTATTTTCCTTCTGGAAGCCTGTATCAAATCAAATCAGAGACACCTCACACTTTATAGGATACAGTCACATGTACCCCTCTCACATACACACCTGTAAGTCCTGTATGCCCAAGCACACATTCCTCCTCACACACTCTTACACACATGCTCTGAGTATGTTTAATTTTAAATACAGAAGAGGGATCCTAATCAACTTGTACAAGGGAAAGCACATGAGTGAGAGTGTTTGCAGGGCTCTGTGTGGCAGGTCCCAGGATTGACTTCCTCAACTTGGAGCCAATTCCAACAGCACTTGCAGTCATGGGTCCCCTCCACATTGTCTACTTCCTACAATATGAACACGAGCCTGACTATGCTGTGCTGATAGGGGTATTGCCTGTGAGACAGAAACAGGTCCATACAAGACTTGCATCTTGGTCTCTTGCCATTTTGGGGGCAAACATGAGGTGGCAAGTCCCATAGAGTCAACACACAAGGAAAGATCAATATACCTGGAAGCCCGGTATCCAGGAAGCTGAAAGAGCATGGCTTTCAGTGTGTAGCAAGCCCTGCCCACAGCCTTTGATATGAAAAAGGTGATTCTTGATTTCTAACTCTGAATTTGATATCAAGAAACACTGTCCAAGAGAAAAGTGAAACAAAAAGACTGACCAATTTGCCTATGAAATGCAACAGCCTCAGAAATCAAAGCCCAAATGACAAGTTGGGAAAATGGCTCTGAGGAGCCAGGAAGATCAGAATTATACTTGACTATGAATAGGTATTTGAGAACTCAAGGTAGAAACAATTTCTTAACAGTCCACAGGCATTAGAAGCCAGTGACAGCAGAACCTAAAAGAGACAGGTACAGGTAGTGGCTGTCACTTCAGGAGTAGCACAGCTATCTACCAAGTTCCATGCTGTCTACCTAATGCTATGCAGCTAAGCTCCAACTCCACCACAGAAACAGGCAGATAGAAAATCACTAGCAGCTGCAATCTTTTACCAGCTCCCAAACGTCTGTGTGTTACCATGGGCAGAGGTTCGCCCCTGACAGCGGGATGGGTCCTGGGACCTCCTATCCTCGGAGGACTGTTCAGGTTGCGGATGAGCACCTCAGGTATTTCAGGAGGTGAGTTAGAGGCCAGAGGGCATTGAAAACCAGCTAGGGCATGATCACAGATATCTTTCCGAACACTGGCCATGAGTTCTCCCCACCTACTGAGTCCCACACACACACACCTGCTGGTGGTGAGTTCTCCCCAGCACCCATTCCAACTGTGAGTCCTCCGCCACACCCACCCTCACCAGCACTCACATGGCACCACCATTGCTGAGGGAAGTGGCACTCTTCTGCCGAAGGAAAACCCGAGCTCCTCGAAGTACAGCGGGTTGGGTCTGCTCCAGGGTGGCCTTCAGAGGGTGGAACAGGGACACAGGACCCATCTACAAAGGAGAACAGGGAAAAGGAGAGCCCTGTGCCTGGGGGCCTCAGCCAGGAACAGGATGTAACAGAGCCCAGTCTGCTCAGGACAGCATGGGGCTCCTTATTCTTCAACATAAAACTTTTTTGCTTCCCAAAAGGAACATGCAAACAGAACAAGGCAGGCTAAAGGACCCTTCTAGTACTGCCTGTTTCCCCGTAAGTGACTTCAGGAAAACAGTCACTTAACCCAGAGCCTCAGTTTCTCTACCTATACAACTGGGGGCTGGTCATATTACAGAACCATTCATCTCACCCTCTGTTTACAGTAACTGCCACCTGGGATTCCAGGCTGAGGAGACTACAGGAATGACACCAGCCATTTCCTACCCAGGGTCAGGAAAACATCACTAGACACTCTACAAGATTTTCCAAACAGAACCTCCATGTGGCAGCCACTGAGGACATGGCTGTAACAGCATCAAGAAAGTGTACCCTAGACCTCCCACACAACCATGAGCAAAGCCAACAGCAACCCTGGGCTATGGACATGGATCTGTTTGGTCTGTACCTGTGTGTTGACACAGTTTCTCTTTCCATCCTCTAAAAGTCTCCCTCTGACACATCACCTCTTCCTCTGTCTACCACAGAGAAAATGATACTGCCGGGAGCTTCTGTCCCCACTGTTGATAACCAGCTCTCAAATCCGCAGCCCCACAACACTAGCAGGTGGCCTGAGAGAGGCTCCCTCCTCTTGCCACTGAACTTTGTCCAGCTGTAGGTCTCCCACAACTGTACCTGGGACAGGCCTCCAGGAGCTTGGTGAATCTGATCTCGGGTGGTTTTGTTCTGTTTGTAGAAGTCAAATATCATCAGAGCTGCATAGACTTTCCCCACTGTCATCTCATCAGCTGGACAGAGCAGGCAGAGAAGAACCAAAGGCAGAGGTTTGGAGGACAGACAGCACAAAGAAACCACAGAAAATGTAGCTGGGTAAGGAGGCAGCGTCTTTCTCTCTTCCCCTATGTGGACTCCAGGAAAGGCACTAGGCTGAGCGGCTCAGATGGGGGCTCAGCCATAGGAGTGAGTACCATGTCTCCTCTAGATACAGAACACACCCACTCTGGGCAGCACTAACTAGTCCTGTGTCCCTATGTGGTGGTGCATCCCTGCAAGGGGCCCTCAACATTGAGCACCTCCTCTTCTTTGTGCAATTTTTCAAGTGTTGTGATATATATTCTCCAAGTAAGAGGACTCCGGATGGCCTCTCAAGGCTCCTGTGCGAGCCAGCATGGCTACAGAGGGATGAGGGGGAGCCCACTTCTCCAAGGGAATATACTCTCTGTCTATACCCCATATACTGTGAGGGACCAGGGGAGGTGGGGGCAGGGGTCCCTTTCACTCTCCACTTACGTTTGTGGGGTGGTACGAGCAAGTCCAGAGTCTTCTGGGGCAGATTAGCCCACACAGATGATATCTCCTTTCTCAGCTCAGCATCACACTGGTGCTGCTTTGTCCCTGCTGGAATAGGACAGGGGGAAATGGAAGTCATCAGGAGCAGCCCTGCAGGCCCCCTATTCAGGCAGAGCTGGAAACAGTGTGGAGGCATGGGTAGAGGGATGATAGGGTGGAGACAGTGCTAAAAGGAAGATACATGAAGACACATTGACTTGCACACTAGTTATAGATTCTGGAGTCCTGGAGATGGTGCGTGTGTGTGCGTGTGTGTGTGTGTGTGTGTGTGTGTGTGTGTGTGTGTGTAGGCTAGAATCTAGGGTCTTGCACATGCTCTATAATAGAGCTATAACCCCAGCACCTTCAATACATTTTGAAGAGTGAAAGCTTCAATGTTTATGAAGTTTAATTTATCAATTTTTGGTATGGTTCATGCAGTTATTTTATGTATGTATGTATGTATGTATGTATGTATGTATGTATGTTATGTGGGTGTGTGATTGTAGGAGTGGCCCATGGAGGCCAGAAAGGGGCATCTGATCCTATTTTCGAGCCTCCTGATGTGGTGCTGATCCTGATGTGATCCAAACTCTGATGCTCTGACAGAAGAGGAAGCACATGTAAGTATCCCTGACTCATGCATCCTTCTTTAGAAATCTCCACTTACCTCAGTTGCCAACGTATCTTTTTCTTCTAGATGTTTTTTATCATCTTAAATTTATATCTTTGACCCATATCAAGTTAAGTTTTATAGGAGGTCAAAATATGTGCTATGTATTGAAAGGCATACCATTATTCCTACACAGAAGTCTTAAGAACCAGTGATTGTGGAGAAGCTTAAAAGATGGTTATCATTAAATGAGTTAAATGTTAAAAATGCTCTTATGAGAAGATGGAAGAAATCTTGCCCACCCTTTCACCTTGTGTCCTCAAAAGAAAGGCCTTGAAAGAACACAGCAAAAAGACACCAGAATAAAACCCACCCTGCATAGTTTCCAGAACTCTGAGAAATGTATTTCCTGGGCAAGCTACCCAGTCTGTGGTATTTGGCACCAGTACTCTGTGATGTTTAATCTTGACAGAATTTAGAATCATGCTGTAGACAAACTCAGGGCATGTTTGTGAGGGTGTCGTCAGAGGTTTGACTAGGAGGGAAGATGCGCTCTAATGTAGGCAGCACCAGTCTTTGGTCTGCACAGAAAGGACAAGTGAGATGAACAGCAGCAGTCTCTGCTTCCAGACTAGGGATATAATTTGACCAGCTGCCTCTGGCTCCTCCCACCATACCTCTACACCATGATGGACTACATCCCCTAGAATGGGTAGCTAAAATGAACCCTTCCTTTTTGAAGAAAATTAATACACATTCTGAACTGATTGTGGATCAAAATCTTTCCTTCTGCAAATGGCTGTCTCAATTTTAAAAACACTTTATTAGGGATGGTGTCTTTTCCATATCGATTGTCTTTATGACTTTCTGAAAATCAGTTGACCACAATTGTGTATGGATTTTTCTCAGCCACACCTGGACCAACATAACGTCATGGAAAACTATTTGTGAAGGGTGTGTTTCCTAGCCTTGCTCTTCTTTTCAAAGCTATCATTCAAGTTCTGCATTTCTACATTAATTTTAGAGTTGACCTATCTGTCTGGACGACAATGATTCAGATGATTGGGATGAGGAGAAGGCTGAGACATCTTAGCCACAACATATTCTAAACCATGAACATGACAGACTACTCTGCTATTTAGGTCTTCTTTGATTCCTCATGAACGTTTTGAACCTCACAGAATAAAGCATGCAGAGGGATGTTTAGACTTCTCCACAATGCAGAAGCAATTCACAGCTGCGGTGTCATTTTCAAGGAACTCCATTGTTAATTACAGGTACACAGAAACACAAATGCTTTTGATTACTAGCCTTGTGTACCTGTCAGATTCAATAACTTCAAAAGCAGACTGGGAATTTTGCACAGGTAATGATATCAACTCTAAACACAGGTACTCTCATTTCTTGCTCTTTTTATTATATTGTTATTATTTAAAACAATTTTTAAATTTAAATCTATTTTGATCATATTCCTTCTCCTCCACCATTTCTTGTTCTTGCTTCCTTCTCTTATCTTATTAGAATGGCTAGGGCATCAAGTACATTCTTGAAATGAGTACTGGCAGCAGCCCATCGTGTTAGTCCTGACTTCAAGAGAGTTCCTATGTTAAATATTATATCAGCTGTAGTTTTTCATAGCTGTCCTTTATCATACATTGATTGGACATTTTATTTCATTCAAACTCTACATGGAAATGTTCTTAGCATGAATGGGTTTTGCCAGATGTTCTTTTTCCTACATGACTGTGAGGATAGCATATAGTTTCTATTATTGTTTGATACAGTAGGTTCTACTGACTGAGCTTTAGAACATAGACCAGCCTTGCGCTACTGGGATAAACTTCGACAATGGCATCATTCATCATCTTCTTTTGCGTGTTGATAGATTTGGTTTGCTAAAATTGCACTGAAGATTTTTATGTCTAGAGTCAATCACTAAAATTATATTGAAGAACTTTACATCCACATTCATGCTGTTTTATTTCCTGCTGTATCTGTTTCTTGCATCAGAATAAAAATACATTTAGAAAAGGGGGGGAAATGTCCCCTCTTTTTCTATGTCCTGTGAGTCTAGATAGTCTGAAGCCATCTAGGCCTGCAATTTCCTTTTGGAAGGTGGTTTACTATCGGTTTACCTAAGCAATATAGTACTGCTAAGGTTACCTCATATTTTATGCATATGTGCATATGTGTGGGGTGCATGAGGCTGTTAGGGTGCATACACACCTGTATGGTGTGCTGGTGCTTGTGTGAGGCACCTTTTTGTGCATGTGTAGATGCCAGAGAACAACCTTGGGCATCACCTTCAAGAAGACCATCTACCCTCTTTTTTTTCTTTCTCCCCTCCCCCCTTTTTCTTTTGAGATGGGGTTTCTCTGTGTAGCCCTGGCTATCTTGGAACTTGCTCTGTAGACTAGGCTGGCCTTGAACTCACAGAGATCCGCCTGCCTCTGCCTCCTAAGTGCTGGGATTAAAGGCGTGCGCCACCAACGCCTGGCTGCCATCAACCCTCTTTAAAGCGGTCTCACTGTGAGCCTGAAGCTCACAAATTAAGTTTGGTCAGAAACTCCAAGAAATACCATTCCCACATCCCTAGTGCTGGAATTACAAGTACACATCACCATGCCTAGCATTTTTATGTGGCTTCTGGATTTACCAAACGAGCATTCATTCCCTTAGCCCTGAGGTTATCTATTCTTGAATGAGCTTGGTAGTTTATATTCGTCAAAGAACTCACACCCTTCCCCTAAGATGCGCTCACTGACATGATGCTCATCACCCTTGCCATCCTTTCACTGTCAACAGCAGCTGAGATGATACACCGCTTCTGCTCTTTACTTTTGTTGCCTGCATCTTCTCTCTTCTTGATTGGTCTAGCTGGAGGTTTACCTCTATTCTTGCTGTGACTTTACCTGGCCACTCTGGCCATTAAGCTGAAGGCAGACTGAGAGCAAGGGTAGCTGCAGGGTAGCTGGAGACTACAGTAGCAATGCAACAAGAGCAGAGAGTGGGCCTAGGCAGAGAGGTGACTACATGCTGGGTGTATTTTGAAGTCACCATGGAGATATAAAACACACATGAATCAGGAATGATAGAATAAGGGTAACTCCAAGGTTCTGGTCAGGGAGCAAAGAACAGAGTTCTCAATGGTGGAGCCACAGAAGGAACTGGGATCACTTGGACTTGAGGTCCAGACAAGTCAGCGGGAAAATTCCTGCAGAGCCTCTGAGTGAATATGGAATAACTTATGCTATTCTTGTCTAGACTGATTAAAATTCAATATATGCACAAGGGATGGGCAAGGTGGCAACAGCTAGAAGGGTGCTCTGAGGCACACCCACAATTCAGAAGAAGGGAATGTCAGAGAAGTCAAACATGACACAGGAGGTAAAATCTGAGGAAGGCTACAGGGAGGGCAAAGACTGAGAACAGTCTGAAAACTGGCAGAGACTAGTCCCTCAAGCAGCTGGTTCCTTTGAAGGAAGAAAAAGAGGAATATGGGAGCTAAAGAGATGGCGCTCAGAGGTTAAGAGCACTGGGACCTGAATTCAATTCCCAGCAACCACATGGTGGCTCACAACCATCTATAATGAGATCTGGTGCCCTCTTCTGGCCTGCAGGCATACATGCAGGCAAAATACTGTACACTAAATAAATAAATAAAATTTTAAAAAGGAGGAACACCAATGGAGGGGTAAGAGATAAACCTTTTTAAAGAAAGGAATGATAAGTGCGTGCTCACAAATTGACATGAGTAACCCCAAACAGAGAAAAACCAATAAAGCCAAGAAGCAGAGGATGCAACTGTGGGTGACATCCTTAGGGAGATGCTAAGAAAAGATGGAAGCTGGTATACAAAGGGGGCTGGCCTCCACTCTCACAACACAAGTAGCCAAGCTATATGGCACAGATGAGGGAGAGTGATGGGGTGCAGGGTCCCTCTAGTAGAGGGGAAGGGGAGGAAGGAGAAGATGGTACATGCTCCCTGTTACATGATTGGGGCAGGCTATCACTGCTGGATGGGATGACCTAGAACAAGGGATCACCTTTCACTGTGCTGGTTTCCTCCCTATGAGGCCATTATAGTGTTAATGCAATCATCAAAGTAACAGTCAATGCCTAAAAGAGAAGGTAAATCTATCCAGTTTTCCCCAAGCCTGTCCCTTTATCTTCCTCCTTACTTGAGTGTGTATGTGTGAGTGTGTGTGTGTGTGTGTGTGAGTGTGTGTGTGTGTGTGTGTGTGTGTGTGTGTGTGTGTGTGTGTGTGTGTGTGTGTTGTGTTGTGTTGCTTTGAAACAGGAAATCACACTAGTTACCCAAGGCTGGCAGTAAACTTGCTAAAGGATTGGCTGGCCAGTGCCCTCCCTTTGCCAAGGCCACCTGACTCACCTGGGGCAAGCTTGATCTCCAGTGCTGTCCGGATGAGGGCCATCAGTGTGGAGGTAAAGTGCACCGTCATGTCCTCATTGGATATGGGCATGTTCATGCGAACCAGGCGCTGGGGATGAGTAGGGGCAGATCAGGGCCAAGCATGTCAGGATCACTCCCACCCTACAATTAGTGTCTGGGCTCTGGAGCTTGGCTTGGCTTCCTGAGAGTGGTCCTGGCAGGTGCCTGGTCCAAGAAGGCTGGGTTGGTGGAAGTTTTGCCAGCATTCTCTCCTCCCGGACCCCACTCTCATTTGAGCTGAGATTCTCCTGGCTAGAGAAGAGCAGAAATCCAGGTAAAAGCTATAGCAGAGGCTGGGCCAGGAACCTGAATCCTGCCCTCTGCCTGCAAATGCCAAAAGGGTGTGGTAGTCTTGGCTGAGGAAGACGGACCCAAGGCAGTGCTACTCCGTGAGGCAGCTTAAAGAATAGATGGGACCCTGTCCTATGACTTAGCTTACCTGTCCTCCTCTGTCTGCAACTGGATCATCTAGGAGTGGCAGCCAGAAGGCCTTTCTAAGGTTCCAGTGGGACACTAAGTCTTAACCACAATAACAGGGGCCAGGAAGACACACTTTGAAGACAGACACTATCATAGGTAAATGCATCAAGAAAGGTCTTAGGAGACCTTCTAGGGGCCAGAGCAGAGGGGCTGCACAGGGTCAAGGCTCATTCTGCTCCCATCTCTCTGAGTGGCCAGCTCCCTTCCTTTCTCAGTTTTCAGAGACCAAACACCTTAAAACAAGGACGTTTCTGAATCAGTCCTCTGGGGCGATTCAGCAGCTGCAAGAGCCTCTGGCTCTGAGAACGTCTGAGGCCTCAAGGAGGACTCAGGTGCATCTGAGGAGCATTCACTTGGCCAAGAAGTTCCCCAGGAGCACTACTGTACCCCCACTGTGTCTTCTAAACAGGAAGAAAACTTTAGACAGGAGTTCCTCCCTGGGGCAAGCACCCTTCTTTGGGGGAGGGCCACATAGCCCAGCCCCTAGTACCTTGCCCCAAGTTCTGTATCTTCATTGTGATGGAGGGACACAGGGGTGCATAAAACAGGAGGTAGGCTCTTGTCCTATGAATGCTGGCAAAGCCCCACTGGGCACATCCAATTACAGGACCAGGACCTCATATGTCACATGTTACACACCAGGAAAATCCTGCTTCCCAGAGCATGGCATCCCTGCAGACCAGCACCGATGGCAGTGTGAGAGGCCAAGGAATTCCTCTTCCAGGGACAGGAGTTAGGATGGGAATGAGAGAAGAGCAAGCAGACTAGTTCTAAGAGGGGGAGATCTGTCCAGGACACCAAAGGGTACCCTCATAAGGGCTCCCACTGTTTGCCCCTTGTCATGGAGGGCAGAGAAAGAACCTCAGAGAAGCAGAGTGGCAAGACCAGGGCAAATAAGCTCCAGAAATGGTACTCCAAGCATCTCTTGGGCCCTCCCCATCTTGCCCCAAGCCATCGGCACCCTACCCTGAAGCCTCCCTTGGACTGGTCATACCTTGAACCTCAGGATCCTTAGGCATGGCTAGAAAGGGCAACACAACCCTTCCTGCCTGCCTAGGTGTCACAGAACAGAGCTCTCCCTCCTGTGGATAGAGACATGCATGCATGCAGGGCCTCTGCGGTTTCAACACACATGCTAGTCGGGAGCAGATAAAGGCAGGAAGAACCCAGAGGCATCTGTGAGTGGTGGGAGAGCTGTTTGGTTCCCACAGACTACACTGAGTGACGTAGCAGACAAAAACCTAGAACGGGGTACAGAGACGGAATACGGACAGAGGACAGTGAACC
This sequence comes from Cricetulus griseus, assembly GCF_003668045.3. NCBI lineage: Eukaryota > Metazoa > Chordata > Mammalia > Rodentia > Cricetidae > Cricetulus > Cricetulus griseus. The sequence goes on from NC_048599.1 coordinate 135,958,766, forward strand.
AAAGAGGGAGGCTCCGGCAGAAAGCTCTCAGACAGAGGCAAACACAGTTGGCACTGTTTAACGGGGAGCAGTAGGGGCTGGGGGTGCTGAAGGTGGCACTGCAGGCAGAAGAAGCTGGTGACTGGGCCAGGAAGGAGGCCTGGAGGTGTCCTTGTTCACTTCCCTCCTCACGACACGGTGATTTGTGACTCCTGAACTCCCGAAGCTGGGACCCTCACCCCAGGGTGTCGGAACACCCATTCCTTCTCAACATCAAGGCACCCCTTCCCGCTGGGAACCTTAGCAAAGCCCTTGGAGACTACAGCTGGTCATAAATCCCTGCAAGGCTGAGCTTGGTAGGGTAGAAGGGCAGGAGAAGAGGTAAGCAGCTGAGGCACCACAGGCCCTATGTATCCCCCAAGGCCAGACTCTGTAGACTTGATGACCACCCATGACAGAAGCACAGGGGTCAGGGCAGCTGGGTAACCCTACGCCCGGAATAAAGCACCCTCTGTCCAAAAAAAACATTGTTTTGTTTGTCTTCTCATTCTTGGGAAAGCAAGGGGAAGGAAGGGAACGGGTAGGGGTGGGGTGGAGTCGACTCTGGCTCCATTGTCCTGAGCTTCTCAAGGATGTCAGTAGTGGGGAGGCTGGATGGGGTTTCGGGGTTAGTGCAAAGGCGTGTCCCTCCCTCTATCTGGGATGGGATAAAGGGTTTCGGGGTGGTACAGGGTGCAGCGGGAAGGCAGCCAAGTACAGCCACACAGCCAGACAAATCCTGAGAAAGCAGGTGAGAGCCCATGAGTGCTGTGAGGGCTGAGCAAGGCCCAGGTGGGCCCAGCCAAGCACAGATGGCTCCTGGGTGGGGTGCAGGGTCAGGGCAGGGGCAAGGTCTACCTTGTATGCAACTCGAGCCGGGCATTTCTTCCCCAACCCCAGAGGTGGGGACATGTGTTTCAGCATCTCAAACATGTCATTGTAACTGATGCGCCCACTGGAAACCCGTTCCAGAGGCCAGGCATAGTGGGGTGGTCCACAGGAGAGGCACACGGCAGGAGGGGTAGAGCAGGGAGCGGGCAGGGGAGGAAGCAGACAAGAAAACAGATTCAGTTAACCAAGGTGTCGGGTGAATGCCCCAAATCAAAACAAGTAAAATGAGGGAGTCTCTGCTTGACTTGACCCTTGCTTGCCCCCACCCCCAGCCTCACCTCCTCATAGCAGCCCAATGCAGGGCAGCGGGCAGGGGTGACGTCTGAGCTAATGAACATGGAGGGGTGAGGAAGGGCTGCATCGGGGCGGCTTTGGGTTATAAATCTCTGACTTCACTTTTTTAGAACCGTAGACAAGGCCGAATCAGAAAGAGCTGTTTCACCATGCAGGAAGCACTGGCCAGGCTGTGTAGAGATGGGTTGCTGCTGCCAACCACAACAGCAAGGCCTGCCTCAGCGGGCAGGTCACATCTGCTTCCAAATAAGGCCAGAGGCTAAAGCGGAGAAAGATCTACAACAGACTAGAAAACTAGAGAAGGAGCCCCAAAGCTTTGAGGGGAATAAACTTAACGACCAGGCAAGTCAGCTCCAAGCCCAGAGACGCCCGAGGCCAGCCCAGGGCAGGGCTGCTGCTGAGATCAAGGGCTGGATGGGAAGGAGACTGCAGGAAGGGAGGCGCTGAGTAAGCTGTGGCCTGGTGCCACTGGTGCCTCTGACAGCACAGGTTGGGACCAACAGGTTGGATGTGCCCCTTGTGGGGCCTAGAACCCAAGGTTGGGGACTCAGGGGAACATCTTGGGGCTAGTGAAGCATCTTCCCAAGTCGAGAGGCTGGGGCTTCCCTCTATCCCAGAGCACCTGCCTGTGGGCTTGGGGTCTCAGAGACACAGCAGAGTCCAGCCTTTCTCCAGAGGGCAGATCTGCCCAGACCCTGCCCTCCGCTCACAGTTCCAGGCCAGGGGTTTTCTCCCTGAGCTGAGCACATCAGTCCAGAAACGACGCAGGAGGGCTCCTCCTTCTTGTCCCCACTGTCCCCTCCCTCGGGGACCTGAAAGCCTCTTCTGACCCACGGGGACAACTGTTCCTTGTTTATTTGCACCCACATTCATACTTCTCCTCTGGGCTCTCAGCCTCTGGCCTGTCTGACCATCAGCCCATTCATAGGAGCCTGCAGGAATGCTGGGTGTGATGGATGCTTCCTTGATAAAGGCAGGACCTGTGTCACCCACACACACCCCTCAGCCCCACTCCCCACACCCAGCCAGCTGGTCCCGGCAGACTCAGCCTAGCCAGGTCAGAAAACTCCTTGGGCACTGTCTTGAAGGCTGCCTGCCTCCAGCCAGCTGGAGGGGTTGGGGAGATAAGACAGGGAACCAAAGTATCCAGGATGCTGGAATGCAGGGCAGGGCAGGACAGAGGAAAGAGAAGGTGAGGTGTTGTCATTCCCAAATCAGGCAGGGAGTGTGTGCAGTGTTTGCGATTCGGGCAGGGAAGTATGTCAGATGGAGGCTCTGAAGTTGCAAACCTTGTAGGCCAACCTACGAGGGCAGTTCTTTCCTAAGCCAACGGGTGGCGCAATACAACGCAACAAACTGTACATATCCTTATAATGAATCCGGCAACTGGAAAGGAAATGTCACAGGTTATGGCAACAAGGCATGATGGAGTCCATCCCACCGACCCACCCAGTCTGCAATGGAAGATGAGCTGTGAGGTGGAGGTGAGGGTTACAACTAGACAATCCTTCCTAATGGGACCTGGAGTCTAGTGGTCCCCAGAAAGTGTCAGCCCCAAGATAATCCCTACAATGAAGGAAGCCATGAAACACTCAAAATAATGTTCTGTCTACACACACAGCCCTCCCCCCCCCACCATGAGCCCCACCTTGCACACTGTGTCATGCCTATCATTGGCTGTCGCAACAGGACCTGCCCATGTGCTTGCTGTCTGTCCCCTGCCTCAGCTCCTGCGTGCCGGAGCCTGCTCCATGTGCCACCCCCCTTTGCTCTCACTACCATGGTGCACCCCATCCATTTCTCAGATGCAGAAGCCCTACGCAGAAGTTCACATCTAAATGCCTCTCAGTTGTCCCCATCTCCCTGACACACTGGTATTCCCCTGAGATTCAGTGGGCACTGACCCTGTTTTCTCCTATGTTACTACTGTCTCAGTCCAATCAGTGACAAACCAGGACCAATTTACTTCTGAGAAAGGGGGAGTTTTTCTCGGACCTCCCCCATGCTTGCTAATCTTGCTGGACCCCAGGGACAATTACAATGGGGGCCTATCCATCAAGCCCATAATATGACAGCAATAGAAAAGTTGGGGCATGATGCTGTTAATCCTGCAATTTCTGGAACATTTTCCCAAAATATTCAAAAGCTTTCCCACTGTCTATCAAGTAAAAAAAAAAAGCAAAGTTACCCATTTAACATTACTTCAGTCTCACTCTCTCCCAGTTTCTAGCACTCACTCGAGCCTTGTACAGTCTATCTGGCTCTCCCCTCACATCTGTACCCACCTCAGAGTGACCTAGAACTCAGTTCATCTTGCCTCCTTTTGTACAGCTCAGATGTGATCTTTCCCTCCCACAAAACATCCTGGCCTCAAGCTATGGCCATACGACTATCCCATCACACAGCCTTGCTGATGGTTTCACCTTGGGGACCGCAGACCAGGACACAGCAGATGCTTAGGAAATGTTCACTGAACAGACAGATGGGTGAATGTGTGACTGTTCTCATTTTGAGTCTCCATGCTTCTACACTTTGTATTGAAGCAAAAGACAGAGGCTGGGGAAAGGCAGCCACAGCTATTAAGAGCTCCATGACTTTAGTATCTCACGGCATGTGTAAGTTCACACAGTGCACAAATGACATATAAACACCCTAACAAGTACATACATACATGTAATGACTTATATATGCACACAACATACATGTACACTTACCATACATACATAGACATATACACATAAACAGCTGTCACACACAGGTACACAAAGATAAACTCACATGGATACACAAAATATGTTTGTATACATGCATGTGCCTACGTGTATACATATTTTTGTACACATGCATAGGACACACGGGCTCATTCACATATACACACATGCATATGCCCACACACATCTGTGCTTGTGCATACACATACACAAATGCTAAAAAAAAAATTTGACCGTTTTTGTATAATTTCAAAGTTTTTCCCAAATGATGAAAAAATCATGTGGTCACATGGGCAGTAAAGACAACCACCTGTCAGTTTTGCAGTTGTCCAGATGGAGGATCCAGCTCTATCCTGTTTGGATGCACTATCAAGTCATCCACCTCCTGAAATAGTCTGCAGGGGAACCAGCATCAACCTCAATGCTCACTGGTGTGCTTGTACTTTGAGTTGCTTGATCTTCTTATCTTTTGGCCATGTGCCACCTCTGCCTCAAGGCTTGTGTTTGGCCATCTCTTCAACTTGCCCGTAACTTCCAGGGCCCCCAGTTCTCCACTGTGCATGATCACAAAGCTGTACTCAGTCCAAGTCCACCTGCTAAGCACTACTGTGCATGTCCCTCCTTTTCTTGGTGGCAAGTGATGGTAGGAACTGGCTGTGCAGTTCATAAGGATTGGATTAAGGGGATGCTGTTCCTTCACAGCTGGCCTTCAGTGCAAAGTGCAGCATCACACAGAACATCTGTTTCCTGCAGCACATATTCCTCTTGGGAAAATATCCCAGAAATAGCAGTAATTCATCAGGTCACAGCCAGGATCACTGGGAAGTTCTAATGAGTAATTCTGCAGTTGGAGCTTGTCCTGCCCTCTTTATGACAAAGTCCAGTATCCGCACTGCACCCCATCTCAGTGACATGCCAGACCACAGAACCAATGCAATAACCCTGGGCCTATGCCTCTCAGGTAGGGAAAGCATAGATATATCAGATATGAGAAGCCTCCACAAAGTCAAAAACTGGTCAAGTCCAAATGGTTCTGCTGCTTCTGGACTATGAAAAAACTGAAGATTCTCATATAAATGGAAAATACACATGGAGATGATGTCAGTACAAACAACCCCAACAGAAGAGACCTGCGTCCCAGGCTCCTAATGCAATGCTCTGAAACCTCTAGGACTACAACTTTGTGTAGCACCTCAGAAAGCACACTGTAGGAGGCAGACAAGGGAAGGGGTGAACTGAATAAACCACAGTCTTCTTGTCCATCCCTAGGGGCATAGGAGGGGCTGAAGGACAGAAAAATGGGAATCCAGCCCAGCAGAAGAGAGCCCAACTCTACCGCAATACTGGTTTATTGAACACTCTTGAGCTGAGCATCAAGCTGAAGAAAAGGAAGCAGAACCCAAAGAGCTCCTTGGAAATAGGACTCTAGCCATTAGTCTGATCATATCTCCACCAGAAACCTAAACATGTACACCCTGCTTTCATCCCCAGGGTCTTGACCAGAAGCCTAACATGTCCATGTCCTCCAGGCTCCCACCAGGAACCTGACCTCACTCAACCAACTATCCCATAGCAAAATGCTGAACACAGACCCGTGAGAGGCAGACAAGGGCAGAAGGGGAACTGCATACAGCTGCAGTCTTCTTACCATCCACGGGGCATAGGAAATGACCACTCATTCAGTCAAGGAAAACTGCTCATTCGCAGAGTGGTTTTTGAACAACCGTGGAAAATGAGACAAGAACAGGCCTGTATCTTCACCAGGAGCCAGTTCTCTTAGCCTCTTGCTCCTATATCCTCCTTTACCAGGAAGAAGCCCTCAGCAGGTACTACTTAAGTGACTGAACAAGTGAACTGAAGAGTTAAACAAATGAGAAAGAGCAAGTGAGTGTGTGGGTATGATGGGCAGGGCTGAGTATCAGGGAACACAACACAGAGCCTCTGAGCATTCTCTTGGTGACAGAATATCTAGATTGGACTGAGATGAGAAACCTCAGTCTAAATGTAGGTAGAATCATTCCAAGGCTGGGGTCCCAGACTGAATAGAAAGAAAAACTGGGGGCTGAACACCAGCACTCATCTATGAGCGTGGCCAGCTGTCTCAGGCTCCTGCCACCACGCCTTCCCTCCGTGCTAGGCCATATAGCACTTCTTAAACTGTAAACCCAAATTATCTAGGCAGTGGTGGTACACGCCTTTAGTCCCAGCACTCTGGAATGCAGAGACAGGCAGATCTCTGTGAGTTCAAGGCCATCCTGGTATACAGAGCGAGTTCCAGGACAGCAGAACTACATAGAGAAACCCTGTCTTGAAAAAAAAAAAATAAAATAAAAACTAACAAACAAAAAGCTATAAGCCAAAATAGACTTTTCCCCTTAAGTTGCTTTTTTTGAGATATGATTACAGAATAAAAAAAAAAAAGTCATTAGCACAATGAACAAGTGAACGAGGAGATGGGTGAGAGAAGATGAAGGAACGTGTGAGTAAATGAAACGGGTGGTCAAAGTACCAATCTAGGCAGGTGACGGGATGAGCACGCACAGATGGGGAGCCCCTGGCGTCCTGCTTGCCTGCCTTCCTCCATATGGCCTCTGGCATAGGAGATTCAGGATTGTTCAGGGCTCTCTGTGGAACCTGGTTCAAACAACTTGGACTTTTGAACCCAACCCACTGCATGAGGCCCCTACTGTCTAGAAACAAATCACCCCTAACTTATGGAGCACACTAACTACTTTCTGCATTGATTAAAGGAGCTAAAACATAATAAGGCCTTCCCAGTTCCTCTGGATTTAATAATAATAATAATAATAATAATAATAATAATAATAATAATAATAAAACAATGCCTATGACATGCAATTAGGACTGGGAACAGGCATACACATTGGCTCCTTTCTTCAAAAGAAATGGTGGAGAGGAAAATCCAAGTCTTCCTAGGGAAATATTTAAAGCCCTCATATGGAAGGAGGGTACAGTTAGTACAGTGCCTGCCTAACTTGCACACATTTCTGGGTTCAATCACCAATACTTCAAACAACAGCAGCAGCAGCAACAACAACAACAAAACCCCACACAGTACACTTGCTTTCCAAGCCCTGAGAATTCCACACTGCCTCTTTACCCTCCCGCACTGGGCCTCCATGTTCCATCACAGACGGGCCTTGGGAGAAGGCAGGACACTTCTGTGCCAAGAGCCCTGGAAATGTTCCTTGACCCCCAGGCATAGGCACTCTCCTGGGGACCATCTTGAGGGTCTCAAAGACTGTGTCTCTGTCCCAGAGCTGCACCAAGGCATGGGGTCAAAAAGGAACGTGTTCCTGACAGGGGGACCAGTGCTACCACACACGGAACTGGGTGAGTCCCTAGGCCTCAGACCAACAACTGAGGGGACATGCACATGGAACTGCCTAAGACCACCTGTCTTGAGAGGCACAGGTAATGACAACCCTGAGACATAGAGCACTGGAGCTCACTCACCACGCAGCTGGGTCGTATTCAGCCCAGACTCGAATGAATTCGTCTAGGTGGTGAGGCCCTAGGATGGAAGAGTCCCGCGTGAGGTACTCAAAATTGTCCATGATCACAGCAACAAAGAGGTTCAGCATCTGCAGGACAAGAAGGAGTAGAGGTGACATACTCCTGTGTGCTTCTTACCTGCCCTCAAGCTCTGTCCACAGTTGACATGAAGAGCTCTCTGGACAGTAGAGGTCACTCTTATTGGGTAAGGACAGACCTGCTGTCCCCATAGGCCTCCTTGCACTGGGACTTCTAGCGTCTCCTCAGTCTCAAGGATTCATAATCCCACAAATCCCAATTTTTACTCCTGAAAAGACAGAAAGACTAAAAGACAGAAAATTATTTCCCTACCAGCCCCCTTGTCCAAAATGAACTGGCTAGACTATAAGCAGCGCTCTCCCACTGCCCAGCCCACACCCGTTTATTAAGTATACTCAATAAAGCTATGTTATTAATCTGAAACAATAAATAAACATAAAAACCAATGGCCATAGTATTTTAGACTGTTTCTAGATTACTGACTTTCTTTGACTGGCTTATAAAATCTATCCTTATGTCAACAATACTATTTTGATTACTATTGTTTTGTTTGAGGTCTAGGCTGGCCTAAAACTTGTAATACAGCAGAAGATGACTTTAAGCTGCTGATCCTGCACCTCCTAAGTGTTGGAATTATAGGTGTGTGCCTGCCACACCCAGTTTATGTCATGATGGGAGTCAAACCCAGTGTTTTGTGAATGCTAGGCAAGCATTCTACCACCTGCTACAATAGGTTTGGGGTAAGTTTTGAAACTGGGAAAGTTCTGAAACTTGTATTTCAAGATGCTTTTGGCTATTTCCTGGCAATTGAACATCGATTTGAGGATCTGCCTTTCCATTTCTGCCCAGAGTATTGCCATTGTGATAATACTAAGCTCCAACTCATGGACATGTGATGTCTTGTCCCATTTAATTAAGTTTTCCTTTATTCCTTTTCATTAATGCCTGTGGTTTTCATTTGCTCCTCCAAGTTTCACCTTTACAGAGTAACCTAATAGCTCAGTAAAACTCAGATTCCAGGCTGGAGAGTGACTTGGTTGGTAATGTAGCCATTGCAGAAACAGGAAGACCTGAATTTGGATTCCTAGCACCCATGTTAAGCCAGGGACACGTAACCCCAGCACTAGAGAAGCTCATGAAACATCCAGTCCAGCCAAACTAATAAACTCTGCTTTCAGTAGGGGACCCTGTTTCCAGAAAAGAAGGTTGAGAGCAAACTGAGGAAATACCGGACATAAACCTCTGGTTTCCACATGCATATACACCTACACATGCACACACCCATGAAAACACACGCATAAACACACAAACATAAAAGGGGAGGTTGGAGAAATGACTCAACTCAGCAGTTACGAGCACCCATGGCCCTCTCAGAGGACCAGTTAGGTCTGGAGTTAGGTTTAAGGCATCCATGTAGGTGGCTCACAACTGCCTATGACCCTAGCTCCAGGGAATAGAATGCCCTCTTCTGGCTTTTTGGGGCACACTTATACACACAGTGAGACATACATATGCAAAAATAAAAATAAGGAAAATTTTTATTGTTAAGGAAAAACTCAGATTTCTGGATTCTTTCCCCAGAGATATAGTTAAGTCTGAAGCAGGGTTTAACTTCTTCTCCTCGTGTATGTGTGTATGTGTACACCTGCTCCTGTTTTCTTGTGTGGACACTGAGCACATATATGTGCATGCATACGCTATATGTACTTCCCCTTGTTTTCACATGTGGGCACTGGGCATGGTGTGTCCATATGTGTACATACTTTTAAAAACAGGGTCTTTCCCTGAACCTGCAGCTCACTAATTCTGCTACACTGACTGTTTAAAGAGCTTCAAGGATCCAATCAACTCCATACTGTGCTCCCCTCATATAGGTGCCAAGGAACTCAGGTCCTCTTGCTTGGTGGCAGACACATTACCAACTGAGCCATTTCCCTAGCCCAAGGGCTCTGCTCCCCTAACAAGCACTCAAGAGATTCACATTGCTTAAGCCACACACAAGAGTTGCTAGGCTGTACATCATGGGCACCGAAGACACAGTTCAGCTACACAGAAACTTCAACCCAAGGATAACTCATTCTCATCTCCAGCCCCAAGGTCTGTGTGGTATCTCTTGCACCTTCTAAGCCATGCCTGCAGAGCTTCATGCATTCATCAGAGGGAAGACCCACACTTATTGCTTAGAAAATTCTGGAGTGTGGCTTTTTTTTCTCTTTTTTAATCAGCTCTACCTTCGAGTTATAGATCAACTCGTCCTAATTTTCTCAGCCATCTCTGAGCTACTATCTCTCACAACAGCCTCCCCACTCACTCTGCAGCTCCATCCCTTACTGTCCAAACAGAAGCCAGAGATAAGCTGTAGTGCTCCAAGGTTCCCTGGATTCCACATGCCTAAGGACCAGCCCACCAACCTTTTACACCTAATCCTAATGTCACTTACTCAGCACGCCAGGCACACTGCTTTATTGAACTCCATTACCACAGTAGACAAAGGCTTTAAGCATGGGACTGGCATATAATGTGAACTCAATCAAAATCAGGAACCAACAAAGAAGATGGCCTGAGACAGACAGACATGGAAAACAACAACAACAACAACAAAAAGGACTTACCAGAAAGGAACAAAGGAAGATGAAGGAGACAAAATAAAAGTAGGCAAAGTCGCTCCCACATTCACTGGCGTTGGCGTATGGGTCGCAGGCCCGGTTGCCCAGACAAGACAGCATGATCTCATGCCAGGCCTCCCCAGTAGCACTCCTGAGAAGGACAGGGCTATAAGCACACAAAGGCAGGTCCAGAGGGAGCTCCCCAGTAAACACAGAGCCCGGCCAGCAGAGCCCCTGGGATAGCTGGGAAGAGGGAACCTACTCTTCTGGGTTTCTGCACAAGTACAGAACCTGGACCACAGGAGATTTCTGAACCTATCACTAACTGAGAAAGCACCAGAAGTGATCTGCTACACTGGGAGCATGCCCATTGTGGGCACTCACTCCCGTGTGGACACAACAAGGTCCAGCACACTCCTGACTTTCAAAACTCAGTCTTCCTTGTCCTCGTCATCCTGTAACTGTGCGGCCAGTCTAGCTGCCACTTTGTACATTCTGCCCACAAATCTGCCATCAGGAAGTCCCACTGTTTCACAGGGTCTCCACAGGACTGGGTGATGTATTTGTATACAGGACAGACGTAGTCGTGAAATCTCAGGAACGGGTTCCAAGGCAGGGTCTACGTTCAGCACACCTCACTATCAATCTCTACAAAGAGCCCATTTGCTTTGTCTGGAGCCAGGGATAGCCAAATAAAAGACTATAAGGAGGCAGATAAGCATATCACCTCCATCCTACACTCAAGCTCACTCTTGGACCACAGCAGTGGATGGCTAGTCTCCTCAGTACACTTTAGGGGAAGGTGGGGGATGTCTACAGCCCCAGAAATTGTGCAGATGGGCCTCTTGCTCTGGACTCTGAGTGTCACCTGCTACTTTTCTGAAGGCACCCAGGAGTCTAGGCCACTGCAGTTCCAATGAGAGCAATGAGGGAAGGGCAGAGAATGGAGACAGTTCAGATCACCAGCTTTGGGAAGTTGGCTCCTTTCTCTAAGTGGCTGAAAACTCCCTCTGAGTGCTCTGTTTCTCCTTCATCCATTGTTGCTGGTGACCAATATGGTATCAGGTCGACAGTGTGATACCAGCATGTCAAATGAGACTTTGCAAAGTACCAGCTGTCCTCTCCAGATTGTATGGCCTCTACACACCTTTTAGCTCTCACTGGGGAACAGAAACAATGTGCTAGAGGCTAGTTTGGCACAGGGGCTAAGTACTTCTTTTCTATCTATCAAGAGGCTAAGATGGACAAGAGCCCTTTGGAAAGAATAAATAGAAAGGAAAAACAACTGGAAGGCTCACTCAACAGAAATGGCATAATTTTGGTGTTGGAAAGGAAGTGGTACCCATGAATGGAATAGACCCTTGTTTATCATAAGTAAAGAGTGGGCATGTTGTTTAGATTAAAAACAGCACACCTGAACAACAGCATTAAGGCTTGTAGAAATGTCCGGAAGTTGTTGTGTCGGTTGATACTGGTGTCATCATCAAGGGCAATGTTTCCAAAAACCTGAAATGGAGAAAAATAACAGAGTGCCAATGCTAAATTTGGGGAACTATACTCACTAGACTAGGCAAGAGAAAGTGTGCATGCAACATTGACAACAACACTAGGGACAGGGGCTGTCTGGGGCTAGTGTGGTTCCCAGCACAGACAACCTTTCAGTGGAACACACTAAGTTTCACAGCTCCATGCATGCAGCTGGGGCTCTGAAGCTGCCTGAGGATGCAAGTCTGAGTAGCCAGGAGAAGTGGGGGCTGGGCTCTGCTTTGACTAGGAAGACCTTCACTTCACTCTCTAATCCAAAACCTTGGGTTGGTTTTTAGGCAATCTAATAGACTGTTTTCAGGGTAAGAAATGCAGATGAGTCAAGAGCCATGCTGAGCCTAATACCAGACTAAATGAAAGTCTATTAACTATCACACTTCCACAAAGATCAGGGAAACACATGTTACTGAATATCCACAGACGAAAGCAAAAAAAAAAAAAAAAAAAATGG